>NC_080554.1:3545000-3830000 GCF_028640845.1 Ahaetulla prasina
ACACCTTTACCTTTACCTGAGGAATCTTCCATTCTTGATGGGGGAAGGGGGTGTTTCCTCACCTGATACCACACTGAGGCCAGGTGTGCTGGGCCGGGAACTGACTTCCCTGACGTCGGTATCGTCGGAGGCACTCCCTACCCCCGAGCAACTCTCCAATTCTTGCAGCCTTTCTTCCTGCTTCAGGTCTGGCGCCTCTGAAGAGAAGAGGGAAGAATCAAGATTCACAATCCGTGCCATCCTCACCATCATTAAAACAACCGGCCAAAGTTACGACAGTGCTGGGGGGGAGAGTGCAGAGTGGAGGAGGAGGAGGGCTGTGGGGCCCTTTGTGATCTCTGAGCTTAGCGGCTTTCACGCAGACATTTCATGACCGAACTGGTTAACATCGTCAGCACCATGGACCCCACAGTTCGATCCTGAGCTACAAATATCCTCTTTCTACATCAAAACGTAGAAAGTCAAAAGTCCTACCCTCAAAACGACGCTATAGAGCACTGCACACCAGAACAACTATACACAAGGACAGTTTTTTCCCGAAGGCCATCACTCTGCTAAACAAATAATTCCCTCAACGCTGTCAAACTATTTACTAAATCTTCACTACTATTAATCTTCTCATCGTTCCCATCACCAATCTCTTTCCACTTACGACTGTATGACTGTAACTTTGTTGCTGGCAATCCTTATGATTTATATTGATATACTGACCATCATTTGTATTGTAAATGTTGTACCTTGATGAATGTATCTTTTCTTTTATGTACACTGAGAGCATATGCACCAAAGACAAATTCCTTGTGTGTCCAATCACACTTGGCCAATAAAAATTCTATTCTATTCTATTCTATTCTATTCTACTCTACTCTACTCTACTCTTCTCTATTATTCTATTCTATTCTATTCTATTCTATTCTATTCTATTCTATTCTATTCTATTCTATTCTATTCTATGATTCTTGACGAATGTATCTTTTCTTTTATGTACACTGAGAGTATCTGCACCAAGACAAATTCCTTGTGTGTCCAATCACACTTGGCCAATAAAAAATTCTATTCTATTCTACCAGGGCTAGAAGAGGATGAGGTTTGTGGAGTGGAGGAAGGAGGAGGAGGAAGACTGTGGCGGTCCTGGATGCTCTTTGAGCTGGATGGCTTTCTTGCAGACGTTTTGCTACCCAATGAAGTAACATCATCGATGCAACCAGAACGACTGAATATAAACAGGGAGTAAGCCACACTCACTAGCACTGATCGTGTTACCTCGCTGGGGGATGAGACGTCTGCCAGAAAACAACCAGGTTCAGAGACCACCTACCAAGTACCTACCAAGGACACGTAGGTAAATACCACTGTGCTGAGTTAAAAGCCCTGAATGGATACAGACTTCCAGGCGCAAAGGAAACTCTGTGGATTGTGTGAACTACAGGGTGGTCACATTAATGAAATGCAGGACGCAGGCCGAGAGGTTCCCGTGAATCAAGAGGTAAAAAAAATAAATAAAAACCGATGGGTACGGTTGCTAAGGTGGTGGAGAACTTCCAAAATAAAGAGAAGGGACTGTTTACAGGTTACGGAAGGCAGAGAAGAGGGAGCCGTCAGCTCCTTCGGGCCCTTCCGATCCATTTCTCCACCGTTCGCACGCTAGGAAAGGGCTCTTCACCTGAGTCACTTGGTAGGACCTCCACGCTCCAGGCCTCGCTGGTGGTTTCGGAGATGGTGGAGCCCGTGCAGGGGTCAAACAGCACCGAGCCGGAACCAGGCAAACACAGCAGGCTGCCCAAGACGTTTTCGGCCGCAGCCCCTGGGGGACAGAGGTCATCGTGAACAGGTCACAAGGATAGATGGATAGATAGATGAGAGAGAGAGAGAGAGAGAGAGGATAGATGGATGGACAGATAGATAGATGATAGAAAGATATATAGAGAGAAAGATGGATGGATGGATGGATGGATGGATGGATGGATGGATGGATGGATGATTGATAGAAGATAGAGATGATAGAGAGAGAGAGAGAGAGATAAATAGATTAGATAACTAGATAGATAGATGATAGATAGATAGATGATAGAGATAGATAGATGATAGATAGATAGAGAGAGAGAGAGAGAGAGATGGCACAGGATAGATTGATAGATGAGAGAGATGAGAGATAGATAGATAGATAGAGGCAGAAGACACAGAAGGACAGATAGATGAGAGAGAGAGAGAGAGAGAGAAAGAGATATTGATTGATTGATTGATTGATTGATTCTGGTACAGAGAAGTTCTCTGAGGATGGGAGTCCAAAAGGTCAGAATACAGAACCTCCGGTCCCCATGACCAACTCTGATTGGATCCTGCAACATTATCCCGGGACAGGTAGTTTCGCCTTCATCCGGAAACGCCACCTGTGTCTCAAAAGTTCCCTTTTTTGCCTCTTTCCTCAACAGCCTCGCAATACGTTACCTGTGATCTCCTGCAAACGGTCTTCATCGATATTCGGGTCGAAGTCGCTTCCCAGCACGTCCGTGCTCCAAGTCTCGCTCACGGTTTCCGAGATGTCCCGGTCTTCGGTCAAGCCCATCATATCGCGAATCTCAAATTTACGGAGTTTATCGTCCAGATTGTCCTGGGTGGTAGCTGTTTGCAGAGAGAGGGAGGGAGGGAGGGAGGGAGGGCCGAGATTGACCAAAAAGCTTTGTTTAAAAAATAATTTAATTCCCGGGAAATGTGAATAGCTGGTAAGTGATGGAAGCATCGGTTTGGCGTGGTGGTTGAACTGCTGGGCTAGAAGGCAGGTGAATACAACCTGACCCTAATCTTGACCCCCTCTGTGCTCAGATAAATACATTTGAGGTGCCTGGCCTACACTTAAGGCTGTTTGCAACCTCCTACAGCCGTCGTATTTATATGACATATTTTACGCTGTAAAATACGGTCATATTTTACATTGTTCTTGCCTAAAAAAAAAACCCAGCACTTATTTTAAGTTTTCAGTCGAAGGAGCCCATTTGGTTTGCTTGATGATTGTGGCGTCAAGGATGAGCTGTAGCATAAGGCTCCGTTTAAGGATGAAGATATAGTTAAGGTTTTCCTATCCGGTTGTGTCCGACTCCGAGGTTCATCCCCGTTTCTTATCCATGGGAGTCAGGGTTGTGTAAAGACACTTCCCTGGTCATGTGGCCAGCATGAGTATGTCGAGGAGCACAGGACGCTGTTACCTTCCCACCAAAGTGGTACCTATTTATCTACTCTCGTTTGCATGCTTTCGAACTGCTAGGTGGGCAGGAGCTGGAGCAAGGAATGGGAACTCGCCCCATCGTGCGGCGCAACCGGGACTCGAACCTGGGCTTTAACCAATGAGCCATTACGACCCCACCCCACCTCTTGGAGGTATTTCTGCTAGGTAAATTTGCAAGTTGCTTCTCACCTTGTTCACGCTCCAGAAGTTGCAAGGCCTCAACTCCGTTACTCCCTGACGGGCCAGCCCCCGATTCGGAAACGGATTCCCCTTCTAAATCCAGCGAGGACACCGAATTGGAGCGATTAGAAGGAACTGTTTGGGAGGAGGAGGAGGAGGAGGAGAAGAAAAAAAGAGCGCGCCAATTAAAGAGTTGCACCCGACTCCCAAAAAGAGACACCCAATAAACACAACAGAAGGAAGCCGAGGCAGAACAAACCAACCAAAAAAAAAAAAACTGGCTAAACAAGCAAAAAAAAATATATAAAAATTTAAAAATTTGGAGTTTTGCGACAGCGGGCCAGGGATAGCAGTGCACGAAAGCTCCGTTTAAACGCAGTTCTGACGGACAAAAAGTGAGCCCTTCACCTTCGGAAATGCCTTCCAGATTATCACTGCAGAGGGAAAACCGCAGGGTTTTATCAGGTTTACCGTGGAGTTTGGAATCGTCAACAGGAACATCGCCTTGACTCCCATCAGCCAGCTGCATGTTTAAAACCTGGGAAGGGGAAGCAGAGAGAAAAGGAAGAGGGGTGGGGGATTTGAAACAGATGAACACCTGCGTTCCTCTCCCAATCGGCTCCCGAGAGGCATTGCTGCAGGATTCAGCAACCATCGTTGGCCCAGGAGCTGGGTTTTTTCCTTCTGCACTCCCTGGAAATAGCAAGGAATTTCCTTGGAAGCAACAGGGAACTCCTGTACTCTACAACTGATCCAGTTCTGCAGAGGAATGATTTGAGTCTGTCATCTGCACCTCTATAACTGTCTGGTTTGGCTCTGCAACCCAACAAGACAGACACAGACTTCAGAGGATAATTAGAACTGCAGAAAAAATAATGGCTACCAACCTGCCTTCCATGGAGGACCTGTATACTGCACGAGTCAAAAAGAGGGTTGGGAAAATATCTACAGACCCCTCACATCCTGGACATAAACTGTTTCAACTCCTACCCGCAAAATGACACTATAGAGCACTGCCCACCAGAACAACTAGACACAAGAACAGTTTTTCCCCGAATGCCATCACTCTGCTAAACAAATAATTCCCTCAACACTATCAAACTATTCACTAAGTCTGCACTACTATTAATCTCATCGCTCCCATCACCCATCTCCTTCCACTTATGACTCCATGTTGCTGGTATCCTTATGATTTATATTGATATTGTTTCCTGATTGTTTATTTGTACTCATGACTATCATTAAGTGTTATACCTTATGATTCTTGATAAACGTATCTTTTCTTTTATGTACACTGAGAGCATTGCACCAATGACAAATTCCTTGTGTGTCCAATCGTACTTGGCCAATAAAGAATTCTATTCTATTCTATTCTATTCTATTCTATTCTATTCCTTTCTCCACCTCTCCTTCCTTCCTTCCTTTTTTACTCTTTTTCTCTCTTCTCTTCTCTTCTCATGATTCTTGATGAATGTATCTTTTCTTTTATGTACATTGAGAGTATATGCACCAAAGACAAATTCCTTGTCGCACTTGGCTAATAAAGAATTCTGTTCCTATTCTATTCTACTTCCTTGGAAGTGGCAGGAACTTCTGTACCTCCTGTACTTTCCTGGAGGTAGCATAGCAGGGAACATGGCCAAGATATTATCTGACCAAGTGATGTATAAAAATATGCATGTTCCTTTTTCAACTGGCCCTCCAGAAACCTTATAGCAGGGTTTAGCAGCCATCTTCAGTCCAGGAGCCGAGTTTTCTCTTTCTGAACTCCCTGGAAGTAGCGAGGAACTCCTGTACTTTCCTGGAAGTAACAGGGAACTTCTGCATTTCCCTGGAAGTAGCAGGAACACGGCCAATGAATATTATGTGACCAGGTGACTTTTGGCATTGTTAAGCCATGCAACAACAAACTACAAAGCCACTTCTGGGGGGGGGGATAAAAAAATATACATCCTTCTGAAATGTTTAATTAATTTGTTCCCCAAAACGTCAGAGAGAGGGGGGGGGAAAGGCAGCATTGGAGGCTGAAAGAAAGACCCCCAATCTACCCTGTTTCCCTGAAAATAAAACATCCCCTGATAATAAGCCCAATTGGGCTTTAAAGCGCATGTGCTAAAATACAGGCTTTCCCCCCGGAAAATAAGCCCCCCCACCCCAAAAAAAATATTTAACCACATGCACAGCCGGTTCCCGCCATTTCCTCTAGTTAGGGTTAGGGAGACAGAGCTGGAAATCAGGTAAGACGGGAAGAGGAGCCTCGTCTTGCTCCATGCGCCCCCAAAATAATAAGGCCTCCCCAAAAATAGGGCCAAGCATTTATTTTCGGGGAAACACAGCATACATCTGGCAGGAAAGAAAGAAAAAGAGAAAGAAAGCGAGAGAGAGAGAGAAAGAAAGAGGAAGGAAGGAAGGAAGGAAGGAAGGAAGGAAGGAAGGAAGGAAGGAAGAAGGAAGGAAGAAGGAAGGAAGGAAGAAAGAAAGAAGAAAAGCAACTCAGGAGATAAACAACCGTCTTGCTCCGTGTGCCCCAAAATAATAAGACCTCCCCCAAAATAAGGCCAAGCGCTTATTTCGGGGTTCAAAAAAATATATATATATAAAAGACAGGGTCTTATTTTTGGGGAGACATGGGGGGTACGCATGTTGCACATCGCTTACGTACCTCATTTTCTGACATCATTCCAGGCGTGACTTGGGGACCAGTCCCCAAAGAAATAACCAAAACTTCTTCCGGTTGGACTTCCTGTATGGTCTCTTGGGAGAAGCCCTCGTAATCTGGATGTTGGTCTATCTGAATATTGGAACGGCTCCTGCTGCGCGTAGCTGGAACAACCATAAATACATACATATTATAAATATCCTTTTTTAATTTTTTTTATTTTTTAAGGGTTCAGGAACATCTTGCAATTTAAGACAAGGTGGCAACAGAGGCCAAGTCTTGCGAGAGCTGACGTGTACACAGTCGGACGTAGATCAATACGGGAAATTAATACCGGCCAGAGTTACACCAAAGTTACACCACAGTGCAGCTTCGGTCCTTGTGAAGCGCTGAGAGATTTCAACGTTGCACGAAGCTTTGGAATTCAATGACAAGTGGCCGAAAATCAGGGCTAAAATGTTAACTACACCTTGGCAGAGAATCCTGTACTATAAGCTCGAGACGATTTAAAATACAGAATGATCCAAGGACTTGAAATGTCTCACCTCCCCTGTAATACCCAGAATAGGTTGTCTGAATGGCACAGTTATGGTTACCATCACCGCAGATTTCCTGGGTTGGCGTCAACTGGTCGAGATGCGTTGCCCTGCAAACCTTGGTTTACAAACCTGAGAAATGAGTTTTCACCCAACTTTGGCCAAAGGCAAAACCGAGCAGGTCTCGTGATGGCTTAGAACGATGGGCGAATCTGGATAATTTTAACCTTTTAATAAGCCTTAATGGAGAGGGAGTATCGCTGTGTATGCTGAGTCCGATTCAAGGACTCTGCCCTAAAAACAGCCAGTTTGGTCTAGAGGTTAAGGCACCCACCAGGCTAGAAAGCACGAGACCAGGAGTTCAAATCCTGCCTTACGTATGAAAGCCAACTGGGTGAATTTGGGCCAATCACCAGGAGACGATGAATTCTAGTGCTGCTTTGGCCCTGAAAGCTGGTTGGGTGACTTTGGACCAATTACCACGAGATGGAGAATTCTAGTCCTACCTTAGCTATGAAAACCAGCTGGGTGATCTTGGGCCAATCGCAAGGAGACGGTGAGTTCTAGTTCAGTCTTAGCCATGAAAGCCAGCTGAATGACTCTGCGCTAAACACCGGGAGATGGTGAGTTGTAGTTCAGTCTTAGCCGTGAAAGCCAGCTGGGTGGTTTTGGGCTAATGACTAGGAGGGATGGATTCTAATCCTGCTTTAGCCCCGAAAGCTGGCTTGGGTGACTCGGGGCCCAATCACCAGGAGAGAGAGAGAGAATTCTAGTCCTGCTTCAGCTTAGGAAAACCAGCTGAGTGACTCTGAGCCCAATCACCAGGAGACAAAGAGTTCTAGTCCTGCCTTTGCCGTGAAAGCCAACTGGGTGACTTTGGGCCAGTCTCTCTCAGCCCAACCAACCTCACAGGGTTGTTTCTTGGGGAGAAATAGGCGGAGGAAGGTGCATCGCCGCCTTGAGTGATTTGTAAAAACGACGACAAATAAATAAATAAATGCTACTCAACAGGAAGAAGCAGAGAGAGAGAGAAAGAGAGAAAGAGAAAGAGAAAGAGAGAGAGAGAGAGAGAGAGAGAGAGAGAGATCCACTACCCACCAAAAGGGGTTACTAGATTTATATGAGCGGTGAGGTTGGTAGCGGAGGTGTCCCAGGCAGTGATGGTAGCCAATTGTTGTCCTGGATTGGCCGCATTAAAGAGAAACAAAAAAAAAGTCATTGAAGGACACAAAAAGATCCCGGATCTCGTCGTAAATTACAAACATGTGTCAAGGAGCAACAGGCAGCCAGAAATCATCCAAAAATGAAAGCATCAAAAAAAACAAAAACAAACAAACCCCGAAGCTGGCAAATCAGATTTTTAAATACAGGTAGTCCTCAACGTACAAGGGTTCATTTAGCGAACCGTTCGGAGTTACGACAACACTGAAGAAAGGGACTTGGGGCCGCCTGCAGCTTCTCCGGGGTCGCGTGATCAAAATTCGGCCACTTGGCAATTGAGTCATGTTTAGGACAGACGCAGTGTCCCCGGAAGGGGGGGGGGGAAGGGTCACGTGATCCCCTTTTGCAATCTTATGACGGTCGCGGTGATCCTCTGATCCCCCCTTTGCGTCCTTCTGACAAGCCAAGTCAACAGGGAAGCCTCGGTTCGCTTAACAACCGTGCGACGACTGCAGTGAAGTGGCCTCGATTGTCTCGCTTAATTAGCAACACAGAATTTAGGGCTCAATTGTGGTCGTAAGTCGAGGACTACCTGCGGGTTTTTTTTCGCCCCCCCACCCAACTGGTCGGTCTCATGGTTTTTACCAATGGCCAGTCGATTTTTTTTGCTGGCTGGCGTCGTCGCAGGCGAGAGCTGCGGGGTGTTGTAAGGTGTCAGCTCTTGGCTCCCACTTTTCCCGGGCTTGTTCTGGGGTAGATTTGAGAGCAGGTTTTCGAGAGCCACTCGATCTTCCTTGAGCTGATCTCCGGACAGGACGTTTCGCATAAAGCTAACCTGAAAAGGACGAGTGTGGTTAAATATATATATATATATATATATATATATATATATATATATATATATATATATATATATATATATATATATATATATATATATATCCCCCTGCAATTCAGACTAACCTGAGCAGAACCAAGCCCTCACCCAAACAGAACACACCATCAGCCAATCAGAGCACAGCCAACCCCCCAACCAATCAGAACACACCTCCACCCAATCAGAATACAGTCAAGCTCCCAACCAATCAGTTCAAACCCCCACTAGCAGTTAAAAGGAAGAAACAGCTGAGATCACACATTGCTCCTAGACGCACGAAGCTGATAACACCAGCCTGAAGATGACGAATGAGACTTCGTCGAAATGTCGCCAAGACACTTCCAATTTTACGCGGGAGAAAACCCAAATAACCAAAGACCTACACACACACACATACATATATAAATATAAAAATTGATATTGGCCATCAACAGTTTTTGCCGTGAGCTGAAAACGCATTTATTTATTCAAGCGGGACTGGCTTAAATTTTTAATTCCTAAATAATTTTAATCGGGGGGCTATTATTTATGAATTTTAAGGGTTTTAAATTTGATTGTTTTAATTTTCGGCCATTTGTGGAATATGCTTGTTTTAAGTTTTTGTTTTAATTGTATATTGTATTGCTTTATAATTTGGCTGTACACCGCCCTGAGTCCTTTCGGGAGAAGGGCGGTATAAAAATCTAAATAAATAAATAAATAACAGGCACATAGAGATAAATAACGTCTACACACCGCTCAAAAGAGACAACCCCTGCAAGGACCCCCCAGAAAAAAAGAAAAGGGAAGGAACCAGATAACAATCACAAGTTCTTGGGAGGCTTACCAGCGTAGTAAGTTGGCCATAGGTCATATAAACCATAGTTCGACTCAGCCCTTCCAGGAGGTTAACGGAAGACATCGGCGGGGTTTCTACCGCTCGACCACCGATGACGACATCCAGGAACGAAGCCACACAGCCCTGTAAGGGGGGTAGAAGCCCCGTCGATCAGAGGGACTTTAACAACATTTCTCTCTCTGTGCTGCCGTTTTACCCGCACAGCCTTGTTCAACGCAACACAAATGGCGGCTTAGCTGGGTTTCGTTGTGTGTGAAAACAAAGCACGGGTAATCGAAGACTCTCTGTCTAGCAGGTTCTGCAAACCTCCACCATTGTTTTATTATTTGTTAAAATTTTAGATGGCGCCCATCCCACTGTCGAAAGTGGGCGCCTAGGAAAGCGTAATATAAAACACGAAGGACGTTAAAAGCATTCAAGGTTAAAAATGTTAATTAGCAGTTGCGGTTTTATGACATAGGCAAAGACAGGTGGTCCTCGACTTATGATCACAATTGAGCCTAACTTTTTTGCTGCTAAGTGAAACATTTAGCAGAGTTTTGTCCCATTTTATGACCGTTCTTGCCCCAACTGTTAAGTGACTAAAGAAAACGTTGTTAAGTCGAGAACCACCTTTGTATGAATGCTGCCCCTTGCTTCTTCAGCTGGAATGTTCTTTCTTAAAAACGTCTTTCCACCGCCCCAAATTCTCAAATTTGCTTTGAAATGCAAGCCAGCATTTGTTTCAGCGACTCTAAATGTGGTTCCTGCTGTTTAGAGCTTATGGAACCGCTGGCCACTTCAAACACAATGGCTTCTCAGGAAGGTAAAACTTCCGGGCGGAAGGCAGAAGCGTCAAAGATCCCCTTGATTTTTACCTTGTCAAATTTCCCCAGGTTGGCCTTGGTGCGAGGATCTCCGTCTTCAGAACCAATCATAGCTAGTTGCTGCAGAAGCCTCCCGACCTACAACAGAAACCTCACTGAAAACTTTTTTCAATTGGCTTCACCACATCATACCTAAAAGAAAAGCCTCAGGATTCATTCACAGCTGTATCTTAAATAGGGAGGGAGGGAGGGAGGAAAGGAAGGAAGGAGATGAGAAGAGGGAGGGAGAGAGGGAGGGAGGGAGGGAAGGAAGAGGGAGGGAAGGAAGATGGGGAGGGAGGGAGGAGATGGGAAGGAGGAAGGGAGGAGATGGGAGGGAGAGAGGAAGGAAGAAAGGAAAGAAGGCAGGAAGGAGAAAGGAAGGAAGGAGATGAGGAGGAAAGAAGGAAGGAGATGGGAAGAGGGAGGAAAGAAGGAAGGAGATGGAAAGAGGGAGGGAGGGAGGGAAGGAAGGAAGATGGGGAGGGAGTAAGGAGATCGGAAGAGGGAGGGAGGAAGGGAGGAGATGGGAAGGAGGATGGAAGAGGAGGAGGAGGGAGGAAGAGGAGAGGAGGAAGAGGAGGAGGAGGAGATGGGAAGAGGAGGAAGAAATGAGAGGGGAAGAGGGAGGGAGGAGGGTGGGAGGGAGGGAGGAGGGAAAAGGAAGGAAGGAAGGAAGGAGGGAGGGAGAGAGAGAGAGGAAGGAGATGGGAAGAGGGATGAAGGAAGGAAAGAGATGGGAAGAGGGAGGGGAAGGGGAAGGGAGGGATACCGTACCTGCATCAGATTAAACCTGGCCACTTCATTGATGGGCGCATCCGAAATAATCCCGTACTGTTCTGGGTTGACCACCGCCGGGCAGATGAAGCAGGCCAAGAGCAGGTCCGTGCACATGGCCCTGACCTCGCCCACCTCCAGCCGCTCCACGCAGGAGAGCGTCTTGTACATCTGGGACATGATCCACCTCAAGCTGTGCGGGAAGCAGTAGGTGTTCTGCTTGAGGTAGCCAATGAACTTGTTGACCAGGGCCACCAGCTTGGCTTCGTTGGAGTCCACCATCTCCTGGACTTTCTGCCGGAACTTCTCCGATCCCTTCTCCCCGAAGAGCTTCTCCTGCTGGGCGGGCGAGAAGCGCTCGATGAGCTTGTTGGGGTCGGTCTCCAGGTGGTCCTCGTCCTCCACCAGCAGCTGCATGATGGGCTCGTGCAAGGTGGCCGTCAGGAAGAGCTTGGCGGAGAAGAGGCCCTCGGAGAAGAGCTTAAAGAAGATGCTGAAGGCGCAGGTGCCCCTCCTCAGCAGCCGCCGAGGGTTCTCGCTCTCCTTCAGCTCAAACTCGATCAGGTAGCGCAAGACCTGGAGCAGGAAGTTCTCGTCCTCGGCCATAATGCAGTTGCCGTAGATGGAGGTGAAGACCGTGTGGATGACGTTCTGGAGGTTCTCCTGGGTCAGCTTCTCCCCGGCCACCAGGCAGGAGGCGATCAGGCGTGGGTTCTCTCGCAAACGGTTGAGGAACTCGCCGTAGGCCGTCTCTTGGAAGCCCAGCTGCTTGTAGCCGTCCACGAACTGCGTGTCCTCCAAAACTTTGGCGTGCTGGCAACACTCGGCCGGCGACGCATCGGCGCTGTAACAAGAGGAGGAAGAAGAATTTCCTTACGGACGTCCTAGGCGAGAAGGAGGCAGACCACCAACTGAAACAGGTCCTCGCCTTACGACCGGCCCCTTAGAAATTGTTCTGACCTAGGTGTCAGCCTCCACTCTAATCCTCACATAATTTTGTACAATTTATATTCAGTAGTTAGAATGTAATTGGGTTCTTTGTGTAATGTAAAATAGTTTAAGGATGTAAGATGTATTACTGTCCTATTCAGGGTAAGGGAAGAGGGCCCTTTAAGAGTGTCGTCTGACATAACAGAAGGGGAAGGGTGATTAACGGTTGAATGTTAGAGGGGGGCTTTTTCAACAGAGACTGCATTCCTGAGATGATTAACAGCTAGAGACCAGTGGAAGAAGATTACCACGGGGGCCGAGAAGGAGCTGGCATTGGACCAGACCAGCCTGACCTCCTGAGGAGAGGAGGGACTAATGGGGGGATATGGAATGTTAGCCATATTTTGTCTCAGATCCAACTTTATACAGCTGCAGTCCGGATGTATTTGGTATAAGTACTTTTCTTTATTTGCAAATGAAGTCAAGGTGATAATCAGAGATAATCTGAGGCAGGCTTCCCCCAGCAGCACGAAGCGGAGTCCTCGTCCCGATAAACCCCTTTTATTTAATTGACAGTGAATTCCTCTCCAGCAGAGTCTTTCAAGATGGTTCACAATTACCGCTTGGAGAGTGGCCAGGCTGATATCTTTCAGACTCCACGCTGTAACCGACAATACTTGGCAGGAATGCAGGAACAGATCTTCACCCAAATGAACTAATTGTCTCCTGCAAAACCCCACTCCCCTTCGCTCCTCTTTTATTCCCTCTGGGAGGGGCCATTCACCTGTGGCCTTACTCCTGAGTCGACCCTTGTTCTTTAGCTGTTTCCTTCTCCTGGCAGCTCTGCGCATGCGCACACGGGGGAACAGGATCCAGCTCTTCTTCTGCCTCACTCCAAAGGCAGCTGACAACTGTCAGACGGCCCTGGCTCCCTCTCTGCCTCCGACGCAAAGCCCTCGTCAGAGCCTTCCCCAGACTCCAGGACTGGCTCACGTTCCTCCCCAACCTCCTCACTATCCGAATCTACTACCAGATCCGCTGGCGGGCCACAACAGAGATACACTGAAAGTTACAACGATCCTCTCCAGAAGAACTTACGCCCTGCCCGAATCCCTGTGATCACGTGACCTTTTTTGGGTGCAGCATCCTGAAGTCATGTGACCCGTGTTTTAGTAATTTTTTGAGGTTTTTTTTTGGGGGGGGGAAACACCCTGTTCTTTCAAAACGGGGAAAAGTCCTCCCTGCGTTACCTGGTTATGATCAATCGGTCCAAGTTGATTCTCTGTTGCTTGGAGATCCAAGCCGTGTGATAGAGTTTCTCGGCCGTCTTCAGCACCTCGGCGTTCAGCCGCTGGATCAGCTGCTTTTCCGAGTTCACGTAGAGCCGCTCCTGCTTCAGGTGGTGGGCCAAGGTGTGGATGTCCAGCTTGACCATCTTCGAAAGAGGAAGCAGCCACGGAAGAATCCAGCAAAGCTCGCTGCCAAGGTGGTGGGGGAGAAAAATGGGAAGAGATGAGCTCGTGCTCCACCTTGGAGAGAAACTTCCAAGTCCCCTTCTCGTCTGACAGAGGTTTAACCAGCAACAGAATATAGAACGTGAGAATAACTGGAAGGGACCTTGGAGGTTTTCTAGCCCAACCCCCTGCTTCAAGCCAGGAGACTTTATACCGTTCCGGCCTGCAGTTTGGCAGATCGAATCTCACCAGGCTCCAGGTTGGCTCAGCCTTCCATCCTTCCGAGGTGGGGTAAAATGGGGACCCAGATTGTTGGGGGGCAAGAGGCTGACTCTGTAAACCACTTAGAGGGCTGGAAAGCAGTGTAAAGTGGAATATAAGTCTAAGGGCTAAGGGCTAGTCCTTCCTTCCTTCCTTCCTGTCCCTCCTTCTCCCTCCTTCTTTCTCATCATTTTTCCTCCTCTTTATCCTCCTTCCCTTCCCTTCCGTTCCCTCCCCTCCCTTCCCTCCTTCCTTCCTTGTGTGTGGGTAGAATGCAGGATTCCAGGCTGACACTGCCGACTGCCAGCAGTTCGATCATGACCGGTTCAAGGTCGACTCAGCCTTCCATCCTTCCGAGGTGGGTAAAATGAGGACCCAGGTTGTTGTGGGGGCAAGAGGCCGACTCTGTAAACCGCTTAGAGAGGGCTTGGTAAAAAGCACTGTGAAGCGGTATATAAGTCTAAAGGCTATTGCTATTCTGGACAAAGACCTGTCCAGTCTCTTCTTGAAAGCCTCCAGTGACGGCGGCGATCTGTTCCATTGCATGCTCGTTCTTCTTGTCAGGAAGTTTCTCCTTAATGCCAGGTTGGATCTCTCCTTGATTAATTTCCACCCGTTGCTTCTTGTCCTGCGTTCAGGGGCTTTGGAAAATAGCTTGACTCCCTCTTTATGGCAGCCCCTCAATTATTGGAAGACTGCTATTATCCTTAGTCCTTATCTTCATTAGACTAGACATACCCAGCTCCCTCTATTGTTCATCACACTGTTTAGCCTCCCGGCCCTTATTCATTTATATTCCACCTTTATTATTTTTACAATTAACTCAATTTTTTTTATTTGCATTTATATCCCGCCCTTCTCCGAAGACTCAGGGCGGCTTACACTATGTCAAGCAATAGTCTTCATCCATTTGTATATTATATACAAAGTCAACTTTTATTGCCCCCAACAATTTGGGTCCTCATTTTACCTACCTTATAAAGGATGGAAGGCTGAGTCAACCTTGGGCCTGGTGGGACTTGAACCTGCAGTAATTGCAAGCAGCTGCTGTTAATAACAGACTGTCTTACCGGTCTGAGCCACCAGAGGCCCAATCCTCCTTCCTCCTCCTATTTCCCCCACAACAATAATCCTGTGAGATGGGTCGAGCTGAAAGAGAAAAAGGGTGATTAGCCCAAAGCCACCCAGCTGGCTTTCTTGCCTAAGGCAGGACTAGAACTCACCGTCTCCTGGTGATTGGCGTAAAGTCACCCAACTGGCTTTCATGACTAAGGCAGGACTAGAACTCACCGTCTCCTGGTGATTGACCAAAGTCACCAAAGCTGGCTTTCAGGCTAAGGTGAGACTAGAACTCACAATCTCCTGGTGATTGACCAAAGTCACCCAGCTGGCTTTCATCCCTAAGGCAGGACTAGAACGCACCATCTCCTGATGACTGACCCAAAGTCACCCAGCTGGCTTTCATCCCTAAGGCAGGACTAGAACTCACCGCCTCCTAGCGATTAGCTCAGTGCCTTAATCACTAAACCAAACTGTAAATTATAGTTACTCTTAGAGACCTTCCAGCTCTTGAAATTCTAAATTTATCGCTGGAATGGATGTCTAATTTTTTTTTTTTAATTTGCATTTATATCCCGCCCTTCTCCGAAGACTCAAGGCGATTTACATTAATGTTATGGCTTCATCGTTTTTTTCCTTTTGACCGTCTTCCTTTTGCAAAAGCAAGCCTGGAATGGACAGGCTAGCTGAAAAGCAAGCTCTTGTTTTATTTCTCAGCGGTCTTTGATAAGCTTTAGGGAACGAAAAGCTTTGTGACGAACTCTGATCGAAAGTTCTGTATTGCAATAAGCAGAAGCGTGCCGAAAGTGTGGGGATTCCCCCCCACACACACATTTTTTTTTTGTAAAAGGTCCTGAAGTTTCACAAAGGAGCACTTTAATCCAAAGGAAGCCATTCAGCATTTTACGGGAACGTAATCTCAGAACAGGCCCCTTGTAAAAGCCATGTTGTGGGATGATGGGTGGGGGGAACGGAAGAGAGAGAGAGAGAAAGAGAGAGAGAGAGGGACAGAGAGAGAAGTCGCATCTTGTTCATTCATCCAACTGTGTACATTTCAAGAGAAGGGAGGAAAAGGGCAGAGCGAAAAATGTTTTTTCCTAATGTGTAGAGACATTGATATCGCTCCCTTCAAGGCTAGCCTTCAAACGGGGCTTCCGGCTAAATCACTGGTTTAGAAGCTGAATATTCAGCAACGTTTACCAAAAAAAATAAAATAAATACAGACAGTGGATTGTGGAAGGGGACAATCTTCCCTTGAAATACAGCTGGCAGAGGAAACGTACTGGTAAGAATGCCAGGGGGAAAAAAAAATAAAAAAAAATTTTTTTTCAATCGACTTATGTTTCCACGGGATTAAGAAATTCTGCGCAACCGGAGGGGCGGGGGGGCAGCCACCGAAAAGGCCCCGTGTCTCGCCAAATCCCTCCTCATTTTGATCACGTTAATGGCGGGGAAGCTGAGAAGGTGATAAGCATGAAAAATAGTCACGGGCCGCTGTAAATGCTAAAAATGCAGCACAGGTTATCCTCGATTTACAACCATATATATATATACACATACACATATACATATACATATACATAGATATACATATACATATACATATACATATACATACACATACACATACACATACATACATACATACATACATACATACACACACACACACACACACACACACACACATATATATATATATATATATTTATATATATATATATATAGCTTCTGGGAGCAAAGCAATTATCAACCAAACATTGCTCCCAGAAGCACAAAGCTGAAGCCTGAAGATGACGAATGAGACTTCGTCAAAACGTTGCCAAGACACTTCCAATTTTATGCGGGAGAAAACCCAAATAACCAAAGACATATATATATATATATATATAGGCTGATTTATATTCCATTATCAACCAAAAGATTTCTATCGTGCCATGGCAGTTACGTAGAGAGAGAGAAACAACTAATTATTTAAAATGTAGGCAGCACCATCACCTTTCAAGATGGTGATGAGGTTCATTCAAAATTATTAACATTTTTACTCCTTCATCTGCTCAAATATATATTTCTATATTTGTTGAATCTGAGCATCGAAATGTTTGCATTTTCCTGCAATGCATACATACAGTTGATGTCTGTGTATGTGTTTGGTTTTGCTATTTTGTATTTTCTTTTGTTTCATATTGAGGTATTTTATTTTATAAAAATAAATAAAAGCAAATATAGAAAGTATCCCCGCACAAACTGAAAACAAACCAATTCACACAGGCCAAGTCAAGCCCTTCATTTCATCCACAAAACCTGCATCTTTCCTCTCTCTAACTTTGGCACAGAAACCTCTTAAATATCTTCAAAATTCTACTTTTACATCTACTAGAACTCACCGTCTCCTAGTCATTGGCCCAAAGTCACCCAGTCAGCTTTCACAGCTAAGGTGGGACTAGAACTCACCGTCACCTGGTGATCGGCCCAAAGTCACCCAGTCAGCTTTCACAGCTAAGGTGGGACTAGAACTCACCATCGCCTGGTGATTGGCCCAAAGTCACCCAGCCAGCTTTCACAGCTAAGGTGGGACTAGAATTCACCATCGCCTGGTGATTGGCCCAAAGTCACCCAGCCAGCTTTCACACCTACGGTGGAACTAGAACTCACTGTCTCCTGGTCATTGGCTCAAAGTCATCCAGCCAGCTTTAGGGCTTAAGGAAGGGCTAGAATTCTCTGCAACCTGGTGATTGGCCCAAAGACATCCAACCAGCTTTAGGGCTTAAGGAAAGGCTACAATTCAGCATATCCTTGGTGAATCGGTTGGCAGAAGCTGGGACAAGTAATGGGAGCTCACCCCGTTACGCGGCACTAGGGATTTGAACCGCTGAGCTGTCGACCTTTCGATCAACAAGCTCAGTGTCTTACCCACTAAGCCACAGCGTCCCTATCTAAGAGTCAATAGGAACCACTTATTGATGGCCATCTAATCAATTAATCCATCGTGATATAAATAGAAAGACACATGTCCCTTAAGAAAAAAGATCAGTTCTACTTCCACTTTTCCCCAGCAAACTGGAAAAAAAAAACCCACAAATTTTTATAGCTAAACCTGTGGTTAATGGTGTGGAATTTTATAATGAAACTACCTTCAGTTTGCAGGATCTTTACTTCCTCTTCATACCAGATTTTCAAGTTTGTTACTGCATTAACTTAAATACTGCTCTACCTTTTAATATATATTTTTTCCTTCTGTAATTTTTTTTCTTCTTATTCTCTTTTGGGGACAAAATGAGTCAGGAAAGCCATTTTTCTCCTCTACTTTGTACTAGGTTAGTCTGTTAAAACACCATTAAAGAATCTTTTGACCTGTTGCAAAATTATTAATGCATAAACGTTGGAAGAAATCTGATGGGAGCGGAGTTGTTTATACAGGTATGGCTAGTCCTCGAGTTGCGACTACAGTTGAGCCCAAAATTTCTGTTGCTAATACGAGACATTTGTTAAGTGAGTTTTGACACCATTTTAGGACCTTCCTTGGATTACCTGTAATAAACCAGACTTTTAAAATGTTTTTAAGATTCTGCAGAAAAAGTTGCTTAGTTCCCGAGTAGTCTTAAAATACCGTATAATTTACATGTAAACGACAAGCAAATTGATCAGAAAATCTGTCTGCATCAGAACCAAATCAAATCTTGCCACTCACAAATTACATTCCGGTACGACCGACACAACTCAAAATGAAATTATCCAGAGAGGAACAAACCTGAGATCAACCAAGTAAAATACTTTCGGCCTCCATCTTGTTGGGCTTTCCCAGAGTAACAACAGCTAATCGTTGTTACCAGACAATAGAATAAAATGAGAGTTGGAAGGGACCTTGGAGGTCTAGTCTAATCCCCTGCTCAGGCAGGAAACCCTATACCATAAACCAATGGTTATCCAACATCTTCTTAAAAACTTCCAGTGTTGGAGCATTCACAACTTCTCGAGGCAAGTTGTTCCACTGATTAATTGTTAATTAATTGTTCTCACTGTCAGGAAATTCCTCCTTAGTTCTAGGTTGCTTCTCTCCTCGGTTATTTTCCACCCGTTGCTTCTTGTCCTGCCTTCAAGGGCTTTGGAGAATTTCACCAAGATGGTAAAATATCGACCCTCGGAGTTTAAAGCCCACTCACACGCTAGGACTACCTATCACATAACCTGCTAACACGGGAGTTGTGTCTTTTGTGGCTCAACTTTTTCTAGGAAGGCAAGCCATTGTCTCAGCAAATTGCACAAGCCAAGTTTAAAGTCACGTGATCGATTGTACAGGAGCGGTTAACAAAACCTGGGACTTGTAAAATCCCAGGTTTAGGAATGAGGTCACGTCTTTACTGGGATGGAAGAGGAGCTAGGGATAAAACCGGTGAAGCAGATTGAATATAAGGCATTCGGATTATTGAATGGATCATTCGGAACTGAACCTCCAAAGCCAAAGTAGGGGAGATCTCAGCCCTGAAAAACCAGTTTAAAACAAGAGCCACCTAAAAATAAACTCCAGCAGCACATCTGATTTAAAAGGAGGGAAAAAAACAAACAACCCAAATACATTCATGATTTAAAGCAATTTCCATCGTCTCTATCACATCTCTAGGCATTCCAGCTTGAATCCGGAAATTCTTGAACTCTAAATCCCATCATCCTACACCGTTGGCCATGCTGAATGGGGCTAATGGGTGGTGGAGTCCACATCTACTGGAAGATCCCATGCTCTCGCACACTTCAATGTTTCTTTTTTCCCAGATTATGAAGCTTCAAGTGCAAAATGTAAACCAGACTGGCAACCACCCACCCACCCACGAAAAAAACCCACTTACTTTTTTTTAACAATAAATGAAAAATCAGGTGGCCAACAGAATTATAAAAATAAAAAGAATTGGGATTGGAGTAGAGAACTAATCTTTGCAGTCGTAGGAGAGAAATTATACGGCAGGTGGAAATTCTAAATTGGTTCCAAGTTTAAAGCATTTGTCTTTTTTTTTCTTGTATTTTTTTTTTAACCAGCCGTATCAGTGCATTTCGTTTTCTTTTTCTCCCTTGTTTGTCTTATAGTTCTATTGTCCTACGTTTGTGTTGTTTAAACGCAAAAGTAGAAATGAAAAGGAAATAAAAGGTTTCGAACAACACAACCGTTGACGGTGGTGAGCCGCCTGGAGTAACCCAATGGCGGGATAGGAAGCAAATAAATGTAATAATATTTTATCCTAAAGACCTAAGGGGTTGGCTGGAAACATGCTGGGTTGCGAAAACCGAGGCAGCCATGCTAAATTTGGGAAGAAACAGGCGGGTGACGGTGGGCATCAAAGCAAAATAAATTGTGGGGCGGGTGTCAAAGGATTTGCGGGTGCTGACAAGAATACCCCAGAGCTCGGAGGGAAACAGGAAGTAGGATGGTCATGCAAAAATAGAAAGTGTGGGAGGGCTTGGCAACCTGTAATTTGAAAAGAGGGAGGATTTGAAAAGGCACTAGGCTAGAAATCGGGAGACGGTGAGTTCTAGACCCACCTTAGGCATGAAAGCCAGTTGGGTGACTTTGGCCCAATCACCAGGAGATGGTGAGCTCCAGTTCTACCTTGGCTATGAAAACTGGTTTGGTGACTTTGGGTCAATCACTAGGAGACGGTGAGTTCTAGTCCCACTTTAGCCATGAGAGCCAGCTGGGTGACCTTGGACCGATCACTAGGAGATGGGGAGTTCTAGACCTGCCTTAGCCATGAAAGCCAGCTGGGTGACTTTGGGCCAATCACTAGGTAACAGTGAGT
Organism: Ahaetulla prasina; assembly: GCF_028640845.1. Classification (NCBI taxonomy): domain Eukaryota; kingdom Metazoa; phylum Chordata; class Lepidosauria; order Squamata; family Colubridae; genus Ahaetulla; species Ahaetulla prasina. The sequence goes on from NC_080554.1 coordinate 3,565,590, forward strand.
TCTAGTCCCGCCTTAGCCATGAAAGCCAGCCGGGTGACCTTGGACCAATCCCCAGGAGACGGTGAGTTCTAGTTTCACCTTAGCCATGAAAGCCAGCTGGGTGACTTTGGGCCAATCCCCAGGAGACGGTGAGTTCTAGTCCCATCTTAGGTATGAAAAGCAGTTGGGTGACTTTGGGCCAAACCCCAGGAGACGGTGGGTTCTAGTCCCCCTTTAGAAATAAAAGCCAGTAGGGTGACTTTGGGCCAGTCCTTTCTCTCTCAACCCGACCCACCTCACAGGGTTGTTGTTGGGAGCAAAACAGGAGTATTAGATCTTTTTGTCGCTTTGTAAAAAAATAACGAAGGTGGGATACAAGTAAATAAATAAATATCCGCTCAGAGTCGCCCTCGAACCACGAGACAAGCAGCAAATAAATTTAATCATAATCCAAGAAATGCAAATAGAAAAAGGGCAGAAACCCAAGGAGTGGGGAGTGGATGATGGATGAGGGGATGAGATGGAGGAGCAATTAATGAGGAGGGAGGGACGTGGGGGGAGAGGGAAAGGAAGGAAGCTTCTGCAAATAAGGGGGAAACAGATAGAAGTGGCGGGGGTTTGGGGAAGGAAGAGAAACTTGACTTTGAGATGGAAAAGGAGGGACCCCAAAAGAAGCTGCAAGAGGGTGGGGTAAAATATGGGAGGGACAAGCAAGAGGCTGGAAAGGGAGGGGAAGAGGAGGAGGAAGGGTCAAGGGAAATTGAGGAGGGAGGAAAAATGGGTGCGAAGGGGGCGTCGGCAGGCATTAAGAAGAGGAATGCAAAAGTGGGGGCTCCAGGAAGGACACATTGGGGTTGAAATGGGGGCAGATAAGCCAGTCCCAAGAGAAGGGTTGGGTGTAAATTAAGGGGTGGGGAGAGAAGAGGATCCCAGGTCGATAGGGGCGGGGCATGGAGTGCGGGGCTGAAATGACAGATTTAGGGGAGAAGAGAGACCCCAATAAGGCAAGAGAGGAAATAGGGGCAGCTGAATTGACAGGGGATTTGGGGAGAAGAGACCCCAATAAGGCAATGGAGGGCAGCTGAAATGACAGGGGATTTAGGAGCAGAAGAGGGACGCCACTGTCAATAGGGAGGGGCATGGAGTGGGGGCTGAAATGACAGGATTTAGAGGGACCCCAATAAGGCAATAGAGGAAGGGTGGTGGCTGAAATGACAGGGGATTTGGGGAGGAGACACCCATAATGTCAATAGGGAGGGGCATGGGTGGGGGCTGAATTGACAGGGGATTTGGGGAGAGAGACCCCAATAAGACAATAGGGGAGGAGGGCATGGAGTGGAGGGGCTGAATTGACAGGGAATTTGGGGTGGGGAGAAGAGAGACCCCAATAAGGCAATAGGAGAGGGGCCTGAAATGACAGGATTTAGGAGCAGAAGAGGATGTCAATAGGGAGAGGGGCATGGAGTGGGGGGACTGAATTGACAGTGGATTTGGAGGGAAGAAGAGACCCCAATAAGGCAATAGGGGAGGTGCGGCTGAAATGACAGTGATTTAAGGAGAGAAGAGGACCCCTAATAAGTCGATAGGGGTGGGGGCTTGGAGTGGGGGCTCTGAATTGACAGGGGAGGAGAGAAACCCCAATAAATCAATAGGGAGGGGCTTGGGTGGGGCGCTGAATTGACAGGGATTTAGGGGAAGAGAGACCCCACTGTCAATAGGGAGGGGCATGGAATGGGGGTTGAAATGACAGAGGGTGGGAGGAGAGAGACCCCAATAAGTCAATAGGGGGGGCATGGAATGGGGGTTGAAATGACAGGGGTGGGAGGAGAGACCCCAATAAGTCAATAGGGAGGGGCTTGGAGTGGGGGCTGAAATGACAGGGGATTTAGGGGAGAAGAGACCCCACTGTCAATAGGGAGGGGCTTGGGTGGGGGCTGAATTGACAGGGGATTTAGGGGAGAGAGAGACCCCACTGTCAATAGGGAGGGGCTTGGAGTGGGGGCTGAATTGACAGGGATTTAGGGGAGAAGAGAGACCCCACTGTCAATGGGGAGGGGCTTGGAGTGGGGGCTGAATTGACAGGGGATTTAGGGGAGAAGAGACCCCACTGTCAATAGGGAGGGGCATGGAATGGGGGTTGAAATGACAGGGGTGGAGGAGAGACCCCAATAAGTCAATAGGGAGGGGCTTGGAGTGGGGCGCTGAATTGACAGGGATTTAGGGGAGAAGAGACCCCACTGTCAATAGGGAGGGGCATGGAATGGGGGTTGAAATGACAGGGGTGGGAGGAGAGACCCCAATAAGGCAATAGGGAGGGGCTTGGAGTGGGGGCTGAAATGACAAGGGATTTGGGGAGGAGCGTCAATGCAAAGGCGGGGGCTAGAAAGGGGCAGGGGCGCTTCGAGGGCAGAAGGGGAGTGGGGGCTCTGCCGCCCCACACACGCCCCCCACAGTTCCCACCAGGCCCCGCCACGAGGCCCGGGAGCGGAGGCTGGGCCTCCCCGGCGTCCTCCCCAGACGCCCCCAGCGCCCCGAGGGACCCACCTGAGGGGCAGAACCGCCGCCCGCCCGCCTTCCTTCCTTCCTCGCCGACGCTGCTCCGGACCCGCCGCGGACGCCCCTCCGCTCCGCCGACGCCCGCACTGCGCCTGCGCGCCCCCCCGCGGGGACTGCCGGGAAACCGAGTCAAAGGCGGGGCCCCGGCCTCTCGCGGGCCGCGCTGCGGTGGCGCCGGGAACTACAGCTCCCGTCGCGCCCCGCGGCGGGGAAGAAGGGGTTTGCAGGTGAGACGCGCCTGCTTTACCTGGCCAGGTGGGAAAGTGTAGGAGGGGGGGGGGTTTGGGGGGGGCGTCTTTTTGGAAAGCCTGCAACCCGCCTTAGGTTTGGCCGCGGTCGGGAAGGCCAGGCACAGGTTGCTCTGGTTTTGCTGAGCTGGGTGCAAAAAACAAAACAAAAACAAAGGTGAAATCCTGGGTTTAGAAAACTTAAAAGTTAGAAAACTTCGACATGACCTGAGTTTAACTCATACAATCATCTGCTACAATGTCCTTCCTGTCGAAGACTACTTCAGCTTCAATTGCAACAATACACGAGCACGCAATAGATTTAAGCTTAATGTGAACCGCTCCAATCTTGATTGCAGAAAATATGACTTCAGTAACAGAGTTGTTAATGCCTGGAATGCACTACCTGACTCTGTGGTCTCTTCCCAAAATCCCCAAAGCTTCAACCAAAAACTTTCTACTATTGACCTCACCCCATTCCTAAAAGGTCTGTAAGGGGCGTGCATAAGAGCACAAGAGTGCCTACTGTTCCTGTCCTACTGTTTTCCTTCGTTATATCCAATAGTTATTACATACTCATATATATGCTTATGTGTTGTATAGTTGTTTCATGCTAATGCTTATATATACTGTGCGACAAAAAAAACATAATAACAAGGGAGGGACCTTGGAGGTCTTCTAGTCCAACCCCCTGCCCAGGCAGGAAATCCTACACCATTTCAGACAAATGGTTATCTAACATTTTCTTAAAAATTTCCAGTGTTGGGGCATTCACAACTTCTGCAGGCAACTTGTTCCACTTATTGATTGTTCTAATTGCCAGGAAATTTCTCCTTAGTTCTAAGTTGCTTCTCTCCTTGATTAGTTTCCACCCATTGCTTCTTGTTCTACCCTCAGGTGCTTTGGAGAATAGCTTGACTCCCTCTTCTTTGTGGCAGCCCCTGAGATACTGGAAGACTGCTATCATGTCTCCCCTAGTCCTTCTTTTCAGGGGGTTGTTGTGTTTCTCCCCCCCCCCAAAAAACCAGCAAGTTTGGAAAGCAAGGTTGAACTTGATTAAGCTGGTTAATATTCAGTGGCAGCAACCTATTGGGAAATCGCTCCCCTTGTAGGTTAGATTAGGATATTGGAATTACATCCAGGAATAAGGAACAAGCCACTTCCTTGACAAGAAAACTATAGGATGGATGGATGGACAGACAATAGATTGATAAAGAGAGAAAAAGAAAGAAAAAACAATAGATTGATGAAAGCTAGATAGATATAGTTAAAAATTGATTAGATAGATAGATAGATAGATAGATAGATAGATAGATAGATAGATAGATAGATAATTGATAAAGAGAGAGAAAAAAGATAATAGATTGATGAAAGCTAGATAGATATAGTTAATAACTGATTAGATAGATGATTGAGAGACAGACAGACAATGGAAGATAATAGATAGATAGATGAGAGAGAGAGAGAGATAATAGATTGATGAAAGAGAGAGAGATATTCCTATAGTCCCCAGAAATGAAACAGAAATCTGCTATAACGTGATCCTAATAATTACAGGGAGATAGAACTGAGATTTAATTCATAAAGCACGCCTTAAATCTTCAAAGGGAAGCTGTAAGTTTGCCAAAAAGGTAACTCCCAATGCGAGTTTAAAAGCTCTTCTCAACTTCCTGGCCTTGAGAGGGTAGTTAGCAAATGGATGCTGGAATCCAACAAGAGTTTTGACATTTAAATTTTCAGTATCTCCTCCAGGGCAAAGGAGTTAGATGGTTCCGTTTTGATTTGTTTTTAATTTCAAGTTGGTCAACAGTGTAAAGAACAAGTCTGAACACATTTGTTTAAAGGGATGTGTTAATGCTAAGGTTTCATTGGAGATTCCCTAAATGTCATTGTTTTCTTTCATTCATTTTTGTTGTTGTTGGGTTGTTCACTGAAGTTCAGGACTGTATTTGCCAACACCTTAACTTGGTTGTTGGATATATCTATGTTCTGGGTTTGCACTCAATATTGAGCCCTAAAGTAATCACATGGGCTGGGGTTGACTAAGATTCTAAGCCACATAGAACTAACCAACATTTTATTAATGTTCATGTGTTGTGTGAATGCAGCTCTAGGTATGTAGTTGACCAGCTTCAGCATGTAAGAACACAGCTGATGACTTAATAAATTGACATTCATGGAACAATGCAAAATATGCTTTAATTGGTTTGATTTGTTACCTTAAATGAAAAGCACCCATCTATTGTAGCCAATCATTTCAAATATTCTGTGCAGAAAAACACTGTTCTTAGGGACCAGGGCAACTGATCCAATTCCTATACACTCACAGACACACACCCTCTAGTAAAGACCCTCCTTAAGAAATGAGTAGGTTGACAGTGAACAGAAAGTTAGGATGAATATAAATTATACCAGATTTTTTTTCGGATGGGTGTGGTGAAATGAAATTTGGGAGAAATCTGAAAAACACCAACTTTCTGATATTTACTTTGGTGACCCATAGAGTTGAACTCTTGATGTTTGCCAATAACAAGTAGAGGCAATGAAATATAATTGATTCTGTGTAATTAAGATCGGTGTTATCTCTGGGTGTGAATGTTTTTTCCCCCTCCATATTAGAAATAAAGACGCAGAAGGAAAAGTGACACACACACACCCATGCAAAACACAGGCCTTCCCTTATATATGGTTTTATATGTAATATATGCTCACGTTCTCGTTTTTTTTTTTTAAAAAAATCTCTTCCCAAATTGCTTTCTGTCGATTGTGGCTTCTCGAGAGCCAGCTCAGGAACATTTTCTACCCGGCTCACGTCTATTTTTGGAATCCTTTGAGCGTAACACCTTGAATGGCAATTGGTATTTCGGCTAGCAAAGGAGAAACAGTTCTGTTTACAAGCGAACAGAATTTCCCGTACATTCCAAAGACTTTTGGCTTGGTGCCCCATGGCAAAATGAAATATTATTATATTGTGATGCAGTTTTAACATGCTTGCATTCAGCCAGCTGTCGGGTTAAAATGTGCACCTTTGAGCACTTTTTTTAAAGAAAAATGGATTCGAAGAATTGAGCTGCTGGTTTATAATCTAAAAGATATCACCAGAGGAAATCTGGACAAGGATGGCAAAGGAAAGCATGAAATCAAAACTGTTGGCTCTAAAAAGTGAAAAGTTCTCCAGCTTAGATGTCCTGTCTACTTATTGGATGTTGGACAAGTTTATTAATATATGATATTTTGTCATATATGCAAATAAATGGAGACTATTACTCAAGAAAGACAAGGTTAGAAAAGTCCAGGCTAAAAATTGATATCACTGCACCCTCTACAGTCAAAGGCAGAGTATGAACCCAAAGGAAGAGAGAGTTATGATGAGGCTTGTTTGCTTATAGTAATGAATTATAGACATATAATTTGATACATGTTTATATGTGTATAATTTGTAGCTCCTTCTGACCCGAATTAAAAAGTAGCAAATTATGAATGCTTGTAAATAGATAATAACAAGAAACAAAAAAATAATAATTTCAACTGCAAGGAAAAAAGTAGACTCTTTCCCTTAAAAAAAGATGTGTACACACACCAGCGTGTGTAACGCGGCTCTTAGTATTCCTTTTGAACAGTTGGAGGGAAAACACTAAAGGTAGGCCTCGACTTACGACCACAATGGAGCCCAAAATTTCTGTTTTTAAGCAAGACATTGGTTAAGTGAGTTTTGCCCCATTTTACGATAATTCTTGATCTGATTTGAACCGAATCGTCTGAATTGTAAGCATGGGGATGCTGCAGTGGCCGTAAGTGAAAAACCTTTTTTTCAGTGCCGATGTAAAAGTTCACTAAATGAACCGTCGCAAGTCGAGGACTACCTGTTTTTGTTAAGTTTTATTCTGCACAATTATAGCTGGATGGTGACTAGCAGCTGCAGCATGTGTCTCTTTTATAACTAATGCTTAGATTTAGTGGGATTTATTAAGACTATGCTGGGGTATATTGTCCAAATCCAATTATAAGAGTTGCAAACCATGCTTTTAAGATTAAGGTATTACGTGAATTTGACCAGCTATGTTTTTAGTTCATAAGTTTAATATGCCATAGTTTAATACAGGGGTAGTCAACCTTTTTATACCTACCGCCCACTTTTGTATCTCTGTTAGTAGTAAAATTTTCTAACCGCCCACCGGTTCCACAGTAATGCACCGTGTATCGTCGTCTGCGCATGCCTCTCGCGCATCGTGGATTGGGTTTGGGGGGGCGCCGGCCACCAGCTCTGCTTGTCTGTTACAGCTGGGTGGTGTGGGGGGAGATGCGCGAGCTATTCTGGGACGAGGCTCTTTTGTTTGCGGTCGCATTATAGCGCCATTTAGTTTCACTTACAATACGTAACGTGAACTAAACTTATGCGCGGGCGATACAAATATTATATGTTCAGAAATTTAAATTGTCACGGGGAATTTTATTAAAAACTAATGAAAATGTTTTTAAATAATGCTATGAATTTTTTTTAAATAGTCAATTAAATTAAAAAAAAGGAAAGTGCTTCAGTATAGGACAAAACCCCTACTGCCCACCATGAAAGCTGGAACGCCCACTAGTTGGGCGGTAGGGACCAGGTTGAGTACCACTGGTTTAATATGATGTGTTTATTATGATGTGGTTCAGTCGTTTTGCTAAGTTATAGTGTGGTCAGTCCAAACACATATGGGACTACCAAACTACCAATTGTAGTTTCTTTAATAAAACATGGCTTAATGTGACATATCTGGTAGAAACCTATAAAGATTGACAGGAAAGAATACTTGGAGGTCCTTTAGATTGTCATAACGTATCCTTTCCATTTTGTTTAAAAGCAATCTAGCGGTTAGGAAGAGTTATAATAAAACGGTTCATTAAATGAGCACAACCTTTGTTAACAGGATACATATTGTTATGTTTTGTAAGTTAGCAGCTTGATTAGACACATTGTCTGATGTCTCCCTGGGGGAGTGTACAGCTCAGTGTGTCGAGAACGATGCCTTGATCTGGAGAAAATTGTAAGGCAGGATGTGTGGCAATGCTAAGAAACAACAATGTGACTCACAACATGACTCACAACCCCAGCTACAGGCAGTCCTCGACTTACGACTACAACTGAGCCCAAAATTTATGTTGCTAAGTGAGACAGTTGCTAAGTGAGTAACAGGGTTCTTAAGAGAATCTTGCCTCCCCAGTGTCTTTGCTTGTCAAAAGATCCCCAAAAGGGGATCAATACGACTATGGTGCGCTGCAACCGGCATGAGTACATGTCAGTTGCCAAGCGTCCGAATTTTGATCATGTGACCATGGAGACGCTGCAGCCGTCTGTGAAAAATGGATCATATTTGGCTAGCTGGCCAAGTATCTTGGCTCCTATGTGTATATGTTTAATCTGGACATTTATAGTGTCTTTACTGTTCTCAGTGTTTTTAATATATTTGACAGGAGTCATTGACGGAGAATTTGAATGCATAGCTACACACCTAAATAAAATCTTTACGTCTACTTTGCAGGGTTGTTGCGGGAATAAAAATGAGGCCTGGGAAAATCTCTGCGGGTCCATTTGCACCCTTGGAGGAAATGTTATTAAATACAGGATGGCTAATAATAAATACATCATAGTTAAATCAATAATACTAAGTAAAGACCCAATGGAAAAGTAAACCTATCTGAATAATAAATCCACAAGTCCCATAAATGAGCAACGCAGGATAATCCCTTATACGCATACTAGGGAATTACAGGGTCTTAAGTACACATGTTAAAAAGCACACACGTGTAAAAGCCACATATATGTTGCTCATCCTTCAAGCCCAACATATGTGGTCCTTGCAAGGGAGAAAATGGGCATTGAAGCTGGAGAGCCAAGCTGAGAGACTCCTCCTAGGGATTCAAATGCCCATAACCCCCAGGTAAGCTTGCTGGCTGTGGATGAGGGTGATTGTAGTACTCCCTTTCATGGAGGCTGCTCCTGGGGCAAGAAGCTCTCCGTGCAAAGGGGTCGTCTAGCTCTTTATTCCAGCTCTTTTTCCTCCTCTCTTTCCCGACCCAGCGCTTTATTTTAACATAATCCCCCTTTTTTTTTTTTTACGACCCCGCTAACGCCTGCGGAGGCCTGCTAGGCCCCGTAACCATGGTTACTCCCAGAACGACCCTCCCCTCCCCGCCTCGTCGAGTAACGAACGTCTCACCCGCACGTTGGCACGACGCGTCTCCTTGCTGACCAATCGGCGCTCTCCGCTTGGCCCGCAGCGCGGCCTACCATTGGTCCGCGACACCGGTAGGACGGCCCAATGAAGCGCGCGGCGGCAAGCTAAGGAGGAGGAGGAGAAAGAGGGGGGGGAAGGAAAAGAAGAGCAGGATGAAAAGGAAAAGGCGGAGGTGTGGTGGTGGTGGGGAGGTGATGCGCGTCACGTTCCGAGCGGGCCAATCGGGCCCGGCCAGCTTGCTAGCCGGCGACCAATGGGGACGCTCCAGCGCGGGGAAACGCACCAATGAGGGAGCTCCACGCGAGGCTGCGGGAGACTATATAAGGCGCGGATGGGCGCCGGGGCCTGAATACTCGATCGGAGCGTCGCAATTGCGGGGAGGCGTCAACCGGCGGTGGGCAACCTTTCCTCGGCGAGATCGGTGAGGGCTGGCGGGGGTGGCAGTGAATGGCGGAGGGTGGTGGTGGTGGTGGGGGGGGGTCTGATGGGGCCTCTAATTGGGCCTTTAGCTCCCACCCGGGACCACAGATCCCATCATCCGCAGCCTGCAGGATCATGGGATTGATGGTGGAGTGGAAATGGAGGGGGGCATCAGCAAGAGAAGGGTGGGTGGGGGGCTTCATTTTATTCCGATATTTCATATTGCAATTGGATCTAGCTTTTTATTTGATGCCTGGTTTTATTTAATTTAAAAAAAAACCAAACAGCTGGGAATTAATTGGCTTCTCTTTTATTGGTCCCTATTGCTACGTTTTTCATTATTTTTTCATATTATATTTTTATAATATATAATGCAATATATTTGGGGATTAAAAGGCGGGCTGAGACTAGATAGATAGATAGATAGATAGATAGAGATATATATAAAGGGATCTTTGGGGATCAAAAGGCGGGCTGAGACAATATATGTATGTATGCATGCATGCGTGTGTATGCATATATATGTTTGTGTGTGTATATATATATATATACACACACACATATATATGCATACACATGCATACATACATATATTGTCTCAGCCCGCCTTTTAATCCTCAAAGATCCCTTTTTTTTTCTTTTAAAATTACATATATATATATATTGCAATGCTCCTTAAAAGTGGAGAGATGGTTACGTTTATTCTATCCTGGCGTCTCTTGTTTTTTTTTTGGTGGGGAGGGTTGGAAATGGATGCATTATTACAGGAGGGTGAAAAGGGGGAGCTGTCAAAACCTTGGATGGGTTGTAGCTGGAAATAACCTCTGAATAGGTGAGAAGACCCGAACCCAGGTCTGCTAAACCTGATGCAACATTTGGGGGGGGGGGGCGGCGGCATCTGTTAGCATCCTTAGATGCTATATGGGTTTATTTGCCTTTTTTTTTTTGGAGCCAGGGTGGCTGGTTTCACCCCAGTTGTGTGCCCACCTGGCGTTTTATATACTTGGAAGGGACCTTGGAGGTCTTCTAGTCCAACCCTCTGCTTAGGCAGGAAGCCCTATGCCTTTTCAGATCATTTGTCCAATCTCCTCCTTAAAAACTCCCAGTGTTGGAGCATTCACAACTTCTGGAGGCAAGTTGTTCCACTGGTTAATTGTTCCAACTGTCAGGAAATTTCCCCTTGGTTCTGAGTTGCTTCTCTCCTTGAGAACGTTCAGGCTGTGTATTTCCATTCAATGATTGTCCTTCCTGTGCACACACTACAGCTTTGTGTGTATGTAGAGCTGGCATGTATTTAAAAGGGTTCTAGAATAGTTAAGGACAATCTATCTATATATATTGCCCTATACATTGTAAGCCGCCCTGAGTCTTCGGAGAAGGGCGGGGTATAAATGTAAACAAAACAAAAAAAAAAAAAAATATATATATATATAAAAAACAGACTGCCTTGGATTTTGTCAGGGTTTTCGCCTCTGCTGCACCGAGCAGAGGGGAAAGAGTACAAGCCAGAATAAAAAAAAGAAAACCTACGGCTTTTATCAACTGGATTTCTGTAGGCCAGTCTCCCCATCTTGTGTCGTCACTTCCCCTGTGCTTCCATGAGTGATGATGCAAAGCCCTCTGGGGATATGTAACGCCATTTGGTTTTAACGCTCCGTATCGGGTCTTCCTTCCCGCAGTGTTTTAATTTCCCCGTTTGGTGCGTGAGCCTAAAATACAAACAAACCCCGACATGAAGTACTACGCCGTGGTCTGTCTGCTGCTGACGGGCAGCGTCTTTGCCGCTGATGACGATGACAAAAAGGAAGATGTGGGGACGGTGGTTGGCATTGATTTGGGCACCACTTACTCCTGGTATGTAAAAGGAAAGAGCTGCTTCGATCCATGAGTGGCGGGGGGGGGGGATCCTGGGCTTAATTGGGGAGTGCCTTGAAGGTCTTGGTGCAGAACGTGGCTGGAATTTGGTTACAATTGAATAAATTGACTCAGCCTTCCATCCTTTATAAGGTAGGTAAAATGAGGACCCAGATTGTTGGGGGCAATAAGTTGACTTTGTATATAATATACAAATGGATGAAGACTATTGCTTAACATAGTGTAAGCCGCCCTGAGTCTTTGGAGAAGGGCGGGATATAAATGTAAATTTTTTAAAAAATGGTTAGCACCCCGAATTGAAGCCCAATTTTTCTTTTGGTTGCCTTATGCTAAACTTCGAGGTATGTACCAGCCAATGGGAGAGAATATTTGTATTGCAGGCTTGAAATGAGGGGTCCTTGGTGTTCTCTGGGTGGTTTTTCTTGCAGACGTTTCATGACCCAACTAGGTAACATCATCAGTGCTAGTGAGTGCGGTTTGCTCCCCGTTTACAATAGTTCTGAGCTTGGTGGTTTTCTTTCAGACATTTCATGACCCAACTAGGTAACACCGTCAGTGCCAGAGTGGGCTTTGCTCTCATTTTATATATGACCAGTGTTGCAATGCAGGCAAATTTCCCATTAAGAATAAATAACTTGTTCTGCATCAAGATAGCTTCCTGCCTGCCACGCCTGCTGTGCTCTGTTAGCTGAGGCTTCTTTTTTTAAATGCAACCGTACGTTGATGGAATGACCATTCTTCTCCTCTAGTGTTGGTGTCTTCAAGAACGGCCGTGTGGAGATTATTGCCAACGATCAGGGCAACCGGATCACGCCATCCTACGTGGCCTTCACTCCGGAAGGAGAACGTCTCATTGGGGATGCCGCAAAGAACCAGCTGACCTCAAACCCTGAGAACACCGTTTTTGATGCCAAGCGCCTGATTGGGAGAACGTGGAACGACCCTTCTGTGCAGCAGGATATCAAATACCTGCCTTTCAAGGTGTGCCTGGCTTTCATTCTTGCAAAAATCTATTTTTATTTTTTTTGCAAGGCACCTGAAGTGGATTTGCTACAGCTAGGCTGGAATTCATTCTTAATCACTCTCAAGAATTGGCTCACCCATTAAACTTGAAACAACTTTTGGGGCCGTGTGTGTGTTTGTTAATATGGCTGAACAAAGATATGAATCCAACCTAACATTCGCTTGGAAATGTAGTAGCTTTGAATAGGAAACTTTTAAGTCTCTTCGCTTTGTTGCGCTAGGAAAATAACACTCAAATGTGGCTCTTGAAGCCTCTTGGAGGACTTATTTTATTTATTGAATTTATCTTGCCGCTTATTCGCTCATGGCGCTACTCAAGGCGGCTTACAGAATATAAAACCTCATTTAAAACAATACTAATAAAAACGAATCAAATTAATATAATAAAATCACACACTCCCCACCGGGCGACAGATCACACAAGCCATTGAATGGGCTCCATCCCACTCAGGAGGGAAGGAATTCTTTTACTGATATTCTATTAGAAACTAGAAACGTATTTGGTTTGGTCATTAATGAGACAGCTAATCTGCATTCCGAAATATAAAGTAGCCTTTATGTTACTTTCTTCCTGAAAAAAAAAAATACCATAGCTTTACGATGCGAATGCAAGATTTTTCTAGATTCTCATGGTATCTTAATCCTCCTTGTTGTAAACAGGTTATTGAGAAGAAGGCTAAGCCATATATTCAGGTTGATATCGGAGGTGGCCAGATCAAAACTTTTGCCCCGGAAGAAATCTCTGCCATGGTTCTGACGAAGATGAAAGAGACTGCTGAAGCCTACTTGGGGAAGAAGGTAAGGCGTCGTTCCTTGAACCCCAGGCTCTTTTTCGAGGGGAGAAGGGAAGCACCCGTATCCCTTCCTCAATCGCTTCATTTCTTTCATCATCATCTTCTATCTGCTTAGGTCACCCACGCTGTTGTCACTGTGCCTGCGTACTTCAACGATGCTCAGCGTCAGGCCACAAAGGATGCCGGCACCATCGCCGGGTTGAATGTTATGAGAATCATCAACGAACCGTAAGTAGTTGCCGCCTCCTTGTGCTGACCTACCGGCATCGAGGGAAGGGTGTGTCGATTGCCTTGTGGCCTTCCGATAACATCTATTTTTCTTCCCCCCCCCCTTCTCTTGTTAGTACCGCAGCCGCTATCGCCTACGGCTTGGACAAGCGCGAAGGAGAAAAGAACATTCTGGTCTTCGACTTGGGCGGCGGAACCTTCGACGTCTCTCTTTTGACCATCGACAACGGCGTCTTCGAAGTGGTGGCCACCAACGGAGACACTCACCTGGGCGGAGAAGACTTCGACCAGCGGGTGATGGAGCACTTCATTAAACTCTACAAGAAGAAGACCGGCAAAGATGTCCGGAAGGACAACCGGGCGGTTCAGAAGCTCCGGCGAGAAGTGGAGAAGGCTAAGAGGGCCCTTTCTTCTCAGCATCAGGCCAGGATTGAGATCGAATCGTTCTTTGAGGGCGAAGACTTCTCGGAAACCCTCACCAGGGCCAAGTTTGAAGAACTCAACATGGTAGGTGTTGATGTCAAAGGGACATTTCTTTTTCATAAGACTGACCCAATGTTTGGTGGGGGAAGTACAGAATATAGCAAGAACTTCCTTAAGGTGACCTTAAGAAGAACCAAAAAGTAGCTGTAACGTTGAATCAAAATGTTGAGTGTGACTTTTACAAGAGGCCTTAATTACAGGACTCTCCAAACTTGGCAGCTTTTAAGACCTTGTGACACTTCAACTCCCAGAATTCCCCAGCCACCATTCCCACGGCTGGCTGGGGCATTCTGGCAGTTGAAGTCCACAAGTCCTTTAAAAGTTGCCAAGTTTGGAGACGGCCGACCCCTTGTTCTACTTTAAAAAAAAAAAAAAACATTGGAGGGCAAGAAATGTACTTCCTGGTTCTCCAAAGCCCAACAATAACAGCCTAAAAATAAACCCGCTAATTCCTTTTCCCCCTCTTGCTTTCCAGGATCTTTTCCGTTCCACCATGAAACCTGTCCAGAAAGTTCTAGAAGACGCAGACCTGAAGAAATCCGATATCGATGAAATTGTCCTGGTGGGCGGCTCTACCCGGATCCCGAAAATCCAGCAGCTTGTGAAGGAATTTTTCAACGGCAAAGAACCGTCTCGGGGCATTAACCCGGACGAAGCCGTAGCTTACGGGGCCGCTGTCCAAGCTGGTGTCCTCTCTGGTGACCAGGATACTGGTAAGCAGTCTTAACTTGTGAAGTTTAGAAGTCTTTGTTGTGAGGAAGGGTCGGTTATTTGTGACCTTTTGCAAGGCCGATCCTTACTTTTCTCTCCGTTGCCCTTTTTTTTTACAGGTGACCTGGTGCTACTCGATGTGTGCCCCCTAACTCTGGGCATTGAGACCGTGGGAGGCGTCATGACCAAACTCATCCCAAGGAACACCGTGGTCCCCACCAAGAAGTCCCAGATCTTCTCCACGGCTTCCGACAACCAGCCGACGGTGACCATCAAAGTCTACGAAGGTAAATTTTATTTGCCTTTGTCCTTAACTCGAGGCAGCGAACAAATCCAACGCTCCTTCCTTCCTCCACACAACAATAATCCTGTGAGGTGGGCTCGGCTGAGAGAGAGAGAAAGAGGGACTGCTGGCCCAGAGTCACCCAGCTGTTCTTTCATGCCTAAGGCAGGACTAGAACTCATGATCTCGATTCTCAGTATGCTTTTGAAAATGCTAAATTACTTTTTTTTTTTTTAATGCTAAAGTGCAGCACTTTTGCCTTTTCTACTGAAAATGGATCATAGCTGAAATGAAAATGACCTTAAGTCTTAGTTTTTATCCATCACTTTTTTAACTTCAGAGATATACGGTACATATTTAATACGTACCATATTAAATACACTTGAACGGGGTGGGGATTGGACTAGAACAGGGGTCTCCAACCTTGGCAACTTTGAGCCTGGAGGACTTCAACTCCCAGAATTCCCCAGCCACCTGGCTGGGGTATTCTGGGAGTTGAAGTCCTCCAGGCTCAAAGTTGGCAAGGTTGGAGATCCCGGGACTTAGAAGATCTCCAAGTTCCCTTCCACCTCTTGTCATTTGTTATCTGCGATTTGGAAGGAAAGATCACAGATGCGTTAATTCCAAACCGAGGATCCACCCAAATCTCTCGCCCGCACCAAATCGCGTTTCCTCCGTTTGTCCCCCCCTGTAGGAGAACGTCCGCTCACCAAGGACAACCACCTGCTGGGCACGTTCGACCTCACCGGCATCCCTCCCGCCCCGCGCGGCGTCCCTCAAATCGAAGTCACCTTCGAAATCGACGTGAACGGCATCCTGCGGGTGACGGCGGAGGACAAGGGCACGGGCAACAAGAACAAAATCACCATCACCAACGACCAGAACCGCCTGACGCCCGAGGAGATCGAGCGGATGGTGAACGACGCCGAGAAGTTCGCCGAGGAGGACAAGAAGCTGAAGGAGCGCATTGACGCCCGCAACGAACTGGAGAGCTACGCTTACTCGCTGAAGAACCAGATCGGCGACAAGGAGAAACTCGGGGGGAAGCTGTCGCCCGAGGACAAGGAGACCATAGAGAAGGCGGTGGAGGAGAAGATCGAGTGGCTGGAGAGCCACCAGGACGGCGACATCGAAGAGTTCAAAGCGCAGAAGAAAGAGCTGGAGGAAGTAGTGCAGCCCATCGTGGGGAAGTTGTACGGCGGGGCGGGCCCTCCCCCCGGCGGGGAAGAGGCTGGGGAGAAAGACGAGTTATAGGGGCCCCCTCTCTCTCGAACGGCACGTCGTGTAAATAGAGGACTTTTGGACATCTATATTTTTGTTTTTCCTTCGGTTTAAGCTATTTGAACTGGAGACACTGGGATGTGATCAGAATCTTCACATCAGTGGAGTTTGGAAATGTTTATAGCCCCAAAGCGGCTGACTTACTGCTTTTCGTTAGCAGTTGACAAGTGTCCCGGGGTGGGGGAGGGTTTGGGTGGGGGGGGGAAAGAAGATTAATTTGCCAGGAGGGTGGGGGGGCCTTCCTTGAAGCATTCTCCTTAACCGATTGTTCTATTTAAAAAAAAGGGGGGGGGGTTGCGTGTGTTCCATGGAGAATTTTTTTTCTACCCTCCAAAGCGCCAATAAATTTGTTATTTACACTGAATTTTACGTCGGTTGGTTCCTGTTGTCGGCATTGGAACGGCGGAGGAGTTTAATCGCACTTTTCATTACCCAGATAGGCGACACCGTTAAGTTTCGCCGAATTACTAAAAGGTCTGCAAGAAAATAACCAAGCCTAGCACCAAGAAACCCCAATCGTCCTCATTAAACGTCTGCAAGGAAAACGCCAACCTCAAGACAGCACCAAGGACCCCATAGTCCCTCTGTCTCTGCAAACCCCCTTCCCTTCTAGTACTGATGATGTTCCCTAGTTGGGTAACAAAACGCCTGCAGAAAAAGCCACCAGGCTCAAAAAGACCACCTCTTTTATTCCCTGGAGCCTTCCTGCTTGCGTTGAGGTTGCGTCTACAAATATTTCCAACGTTTCTGATTATTATTATTTTTTCCCAAAATAAATACAGGGATAACAACCCGTGCCCTAATGCAGTTGGAGGACCAAGCCACGAATCTTAACTACCTCCACGGCCGTAACTTTTATTCTTGTAGCACGCTCACGATACAGTCATGATAGATGTCTCCTTTCATGTTCATGCCCCCAAATACCAAGCAGAGGTGAACCAGTCCTTCCTCTGGCTGGCCTCGCTTGGGCCCTCCGTCCCCCTGCTGCGCACCCTCCCGTGTTCCTTTGCGATTGTGGTGGGGGTCTTCGCCAGAGGTTTGCCAAGGAATCACGCACATCGAGTGGTCCAGCCGGCCGGAAGGTAACGGAGCGGTGAACTCCAGCTGCGTCCACTGACTTTTTCCTACAGCGGTTTAATGTTTTCAGAAAGAGGACAAAGTGGGTTATTTTTATAGAAGTAAGGCGGCAAAAATGCCTATTACTCCTAATACCAACAACAATGCTGCAAGGTGGGCTGGGTTGAGAGAGAGACGGGGGGGGGGGACTGGGCCAAAGTCTCCTAGCTGGCTTTCACGGCTAAAGCGGGATTAGAACTCCCGGTTTCTAACCCGATACCTTAACCACATCTTCGTCTTCATACGTAGACATCTCAACTGCTCCAACCTGTTACTAACCCACCTAAGAAAATCTCCAAGGTCTTGGAAGATGGCTCCGACTTTATCCGACAGATAATCCTCAAACTTAACAACCATTTGTTTAATGGGCACGCACACAAAAAAGGTGACTTCTTGACCCCGTTTTTCACACAACTTATGCGGCGGTCCCGCGATCAAAATTCAGATGCTTGGCAACAGGCGTGTACTTCATGACCGTTGCGGTGTGTGTGTCCCCCGTCCCCCCCCGATCCCCTTTTGCGACCTGAACAAGCCCAAGTCAACAGGGAAGCCGGATTGCGGGCACGCAATGGCAAAAAGTTTGGTTAGCCATCGCTGTTCTCAACCTGTAGCCCACAGAACCCCTGAGCGGGTCCAACAATGTCAGGGGCCGTGAAGTCTTGGAAGAAATGTTACTTAAATCTTGAGTTAAGTCCGTGGCCGCAAAAGGTATTTAAAGGGTGCGGCTGGGGGCTGGTTGAGAACCATTGCTCTAGAACAGTGGTTCTCAACCTTTATAGTGCTGCGACCCCTTTAATACAATTCCCCACAATGTGGCGACCCCAACCGTAAAATTATTTTCGCAGCAATCTCAGTGCGCCTCAGCAGCCGCAGAAGGGTGAAAAAAGCGGCAAACTGTTTCTTTGAATTTATCGCGCCCGAAGCCGTATTGGCTAGCGATCTGAACTGCTTGCGATTGCCTTGAGGACAGAGGCATTAAAGCGGAGACTCCTCCCCTATTAAGTTTATCGCACCTGAAGCCAGATTAGGCTAGCGATTGGGAGTGATTGTTTGTGGGGTCAACCATTGGAGCACGATTCTTCGACTCGCAAGTATACTTCCCATATTTCCGATGGTCTTAGGCGACCCCTGGCAAATCGTCATTCGACCCCCAACGGAGTTGCGACCCACAGGTTGAGAACCGCTGCTCTAGAAGACCTCCGGCCTTGGAGAGGGGTCAACATAGTCCTGGAAAAGCCATCCCGCCTATCTTGACAGGAGAATCAAAATAATCGCCAAGAATACCTATGTGATATCTGTACATCGTGTTGAGTTCGCCCGTGGGGTCCATTCCTCCGAAGATGTAAATGTGACCTTGGAAAGCAACAGCCGAGTGGGCCGCTCGGCCTCCGGGAATGGATCCCGAGGTCGACAACTTCTCCCATTTGAGTTCCCCTGCAGAGATAACACGATAACCCTCAAAGGCGCTCTGGTGCAAAGTTCAAATAAATCATGGCTTGCTTTATTCACAATGCACACACACACACACACCCTTTAAAAACGTAGCATTTCAGCGGTTAGGAATATTCTGCTACGCCACAAGATCTTTCTTTTTTTATTTTATTTTTTTATTTGCATTTATATCCCGCCCTTCTCCGAAGACTCAGGGCGGCTTACACTATGTCAAGCAATAGTCTTCATCCATTCGTATATTATATACAAAGTCAACTTTTATTGCCCCCAACAATCTGGGTCCTCATTTTACCTACCTTGGATGGAAGGCTGAGTCAACCTTGGGCCTGGTGGGACTAGAACCTGCAGTAATTGCAGGCAGCTGCTGTTAATAACAGACTGCATTAGCAGCCTGAGCCACCAGAGGCCCAAAGCTGCGGTATTTCCAGCGTTTTATCTCTCGCACAATACTAAATCCCGCAGATCAATCCAACCCAGGGAGATCTTGGCTAAAGAGGGAATTTGAAATCGAAGCTAGGTTTATCTACCCTTGGTAGCCAAAGTAGGATCATCCACGGAGGATCACCAGAAATGGAGCTCGACTATTGTTTGGCATCAGACAGGCAGAATAACAGAACTGGAAAGGGACCTTGGAGGTTTCTAGTCCAACCCCCTGCTCAGACACTATATTATTCCAGAGAAATGGCTGTCCAGTCTCTTTGAAAACCTCCAGTGATGAAAAGTACCCACAACTTCTAAAGGCAAGCCGTTTCACTGGTTTAATTGTTCATTGGCGAGAAGTTTCTCTTTAAGTCTAGGTTGGTTCTCTTAGTTCTAGGTTAGACCAGTGATGAAATCTGAACCGGTTTAATACCGGTTTGCTGGCTGCACATTCGCGCCGTGCACCAAAAGGAGGCATGGGGTAAGTAGAACAGCGCGCGAGGGGGAGAGGGTGTGATCAGCTGTGGCGCGCGATCTTCGGAGCCTTTTTTTTTTTTTACTTTTAAAAGCATTTTTTTACAACCTGTTTGCCTGAATAGGTTGTAAAAAATGCTTTTGAAAGGTTAAAAAAAAAGGCTCTGACAATCCCAGCTGTGCCATGCGATTGTCAGAGCCTTTTTTTTTAACTTTTAAACACATTTTTTTTTACAACCTATTCAGGCAAATAGGTTGTAAAAAAAAATGCTTTTAAAAGGTTAAAAAAAAAGGCTCTGAAACTAGATATAAATGGAATTAGGAGATATGTAAACCTATATATAAACCAAGAACATATGATAGTAAATTAGATTAGAAAGAAAGAGAGAGAGAGAGAGAGAGAGAGAGAGAGAGAGAGAGAGAGAAAGAAAGAAAGAAAGAAAGAAAGAAAGAAAGAAAGAAAGAAAGAAAGAAGATAGAGAGACCGAGAGAGACAAAAGACTCAAACATACCTTCCTTGCTAATTTTAACACCGCCGCATGTACTTACTTATGTCAAGACAGAACAAATCATCGTAAAACGTGTCACCCGCCAAGCCGCCATGTACAAAGAGTCGATTCTCAACCGCTACCACCACGTGACCATGCCGGGAAGCAGGAGGCTGACCACGCACCTCTGGCTGCGACCACGTCAACGTGGCTGGAAGCGGGAAACGAAATTAGGCTTAGTTCTCCTCAAATTAGAACGAAGATGTGTTTTTTTTCTAACGTGCCCATTTTCGGTGAGAAGCAAACGATGGCTCTTGGTAGGATGGGTGAAAGAGCCCCAGCCAAAGTAACAAACACCGCACGGAAGGCTGGGATTGGTAGTTCGCCTACTTTTCTTTTAGCACGTGCAACTTAACGGCACGTGGGGGGGAAAAATAATAATAATAAAAACCTTAAATTTGTTCATTTACTTGAGTCGAGTATGTGAAGTTGCTGGTCTTGGACAGGATCTGCCCCTTTATCTCCTCCTCCAAACACGTAGAACCGATCCCCAATGGCTGCGGTGGAGGTGTGGAACGTCCGAGGGCTCGGTGGTCTGCCGATAACCTTGGTTTTTTCCCACGACCCGGTTTCTAGGACGAGAAAACTGTGAGTCACAAGACTCGGTGAATTCTGACACAGATCAGGTGCATCCCAATTCAGATGGGGAAGAAACCTTGAAACGTTGGATTCCGGTGCCCATCATGGGTAAGGATTAGGGGAGAGGATATCCCAAATAATCACCGTATTTTTCAGTCTATAAGACGCACCTTTTTACCACCCCCCCCAAAAGAGGGTGAAAATCTGGGTGCGTCTTATACACCGAATGTAGCCCCACCCACCTGCCGCCCCCCCACCCTTTGGAGGTTGTTGGCCTCTGCGCGTTGCACAGCCGCGGGTCCTCATGAAAATGGTCTTGCATCTGCTGTGGCGCTTCAAAGGGCCGCACTGCAGCTGATCAGTGCAGTAGGCGGCTAGTAGACCGGTGCCTCTATTTTTAAAGAAGGTAGACTGGTGTTCTCCCCCCCCCCAAAAAAAGCAATTAGTAGACCGGTGCCTCTATTTTTAAAGAAGGTAGACCGGTGCGGTCCCAAAAAAAGGCAATTAGTAGACCAGTGCCTCTATTTTTAAAGAAGGTAGATTGGTGTTCTCCCCCCCAAAAAAAAGCAATTAGTAGACCGGTGCCTCTATTTTTAAAGAAGGTAGACCGATGCGGTCCCAAAAAAAGGCAATTAGTAGACCAGTGCCTCTATTTTTAAAAAAGGTAGACTGGTGTTCTCCCCCCCCCCACAAAAAAAAGGCAATTAGTAGACCGGTGCCTCTATTTTTAAAGAAGGTAGACCAGTGCGCTCCCCAAAAAAGGCAGGTAGACCGGTATGGCTCTGCTAGGCAGAATTCTTGTTTTCTTGTTTTCCTTTCCCAAAATTAAGGATTATACTCCGGTGAGTTTTATACACCGAAAAATACGGTAAGAGTGCACTGTTTTGAGATAAAGCTGGCCTTCGCACTTTATGCAAGTTATGCCATTGAAGGACACAAAGAAAAACAGAAGAAAAATGTTACGTTCTGCAGAAGGTAATCCTCGAATTATGACCCCCCAATTGAGACTAGAACTTCTGTTGTTAAGCAGAGCGGTGGTTAAGCACGTTACCGTGTAAACACGCCCGATTTTACAAGCTTATTTGGCATGGCCGTTCCTTCAACCTCCGAAGCAGTAAAAGAGGAAGTTTGGCATGGCTGTTAAATGAATTATTATGTGGTGGTTGAGCGAATCCAGCTTCCTCTAATAACTTTGTCCACAGAACAGCTGTGGGGGGTCACAAATGATGATTCCCCCAGCCCCCAGGCTGTAACAGGACAAATAGGTAAAGGTTCCCCTCGCACACATGTGCTAGTCGTTCCTGACTCTAGGGGGCGGTGTTCATCTCCGTTTCAAAGCCAAAAAGCCAGTGCTGTCCAAAGACGTCTCCGTGGTCATGTGGCCGGCATGACTCAACGCCAAAGGCACACGGAATGCCGTTCCCTTCCCACCAAAGGTGGTCCCCTATTTTTTCTACTTGCTTTTTTTACTGGCTTTCGAACTGCTAGGTTGGCAGAAGCTGGGACAAGTCACGGGAGCTCGCCCCCATTACACGGCACTAGGGATTCGAACCGCCGAACTTTCGATCAACGAGCTCAGCGCCTTAGCCACTGAGCCACCGCGTCCCTCAACAGGACAAATACATGATTGCAATTTGGGGTGTGGTTGCGTATTTAATGTAACTGGAGGGATGCTACTGGTCGTAAGCGCAAGGATTGGTCACGAGTCACCGTTTGCGATTTCAAACGGACTCTAAAATGAATGGGTTGGTTAAGTCAAGGGCTATCGGCCCCCGATTTAGCACGGAATTAGATAAGAGCAATGGACCGAGCAGAGGGATACTTACCGAGATCCAAAACTTGTATGCAGTCTCTGTTCCCAGTTTCACTAGCTCCTCCGAATACCCAGACGGTGTTGGGACGGCTCGTGGGTACAAACGCAGCATGTTCGTAGCGTGGCAACAGATTTACCCAGCCTGGCGTGGTCCAGCAATTAGCATCTACAATGGAAGGACAGATAAAGGTAAAAGGTTCCCTTCGCACATATGTGCTAATCGTTCCTGACTCTAGAGGGCGGTGCTCATCTCTGTTTCAAAGCCGAAGAGCCAGCGCTGTCCGAAGACGTCTCTGTGGTCATGTGGCCGGCATGACTCAACGCCAAAGGCGCACGGAGCGCTGTTAGGGACAGATCTCAAGTCCTAAATATTTTTTTAAGATTTCCTGCTGGGAAAAAAATCTTTTATGGCTGAGAAATCAAAACCTCCCTACGCCCATGCCAATTTCTTCCTTTTACACACAGCTTGATCTACGCTCTGGGTATTTAACTAAATTTAAATTTACACACAGCTTGATCTACGCTCTGGGTATTTAACTAAAAAAAAAAAAAGAAAAAAATTATATTCTACACACGCTTTGGATATTTAACTGGTTTAAAAGCAACCAACCTGCCTTCCATGGAGGACCTGTATACTGCACGAACCAGAAAGAAGGCTGAGAAAATATCTACATATTTTGGACATCCTGAACATAAAACTGTTTCAACTTCTCCTCTCGGGATGCCGCTATAACAAATAACCAGACTTATAGTCGTCCATCCGTCTATTCGCCCGTGTGCCATCACTCTGCTAAACATTTAATTCTCGCAGCGCTGTCTTATTTCTCGTCTTTTCTCTGTTGGTTTCTTATGATTTATCTATTGTTGTTCGTAATTTAGGATTAATGATTGTAACTATGATTTATGACCTATGACTCGCTATTTACTGTGACCTTATGCACCGGATACAAATTCCTTGTGTGTCCGATCATAATTGGCCAGTAAAGCAATTCTATTTTACTCTACGCCCTGCTCTGCTCCGCCATGTATCTATAAGGACTAGAAACATGGTCGTTTTTAATACACACATATATTTTAATACAGTATGGAAATGAGACACACAAACACACACACCCCAGGAAATTCAATTCAGCAATGTCCACTTCCCGCGCTTTCTCCCTCCCAGCCTAGCTTACCGAGATCAATAAAATAGGAGTCAGAGAAACTTCCACTCGGATTTGCTCCGGCGATGATAATTACTTTCCCATTTTTGCTTCCCGGCTCCAAAGGAGGCAGATATAAAGAATTTTGGCCTACACGAGGACAGGGGCTCTTCCCGCATAAGGCAAGGGAATACCTGAAAGGCAGAGAGAAGGAGGGGGAAAAAAAACAGAAAAAAACATTCATCCAGCTGCTGGTAGAATATCTGTAACTCAGGGTTGAACTTCGGTGCTCTCTGACTTTGGTGGGTTTTCCTCCAGACGTTTCAGGACCCAACTAGATAACATCATCAGTGTGCGAGTGTATGGGGGTGTGCGCTTTGTTGATTTTCGCTCTGCAACCAGTACCCAATATCCAGATAAGCAGGGATCCAGACAAACTATCTAAGGAGAAAACCACACCTCCACCAAGGCTAAAAGAAGGGGCTGTATATAAACAGGGAGCGGACAATCCACTCGGATTAGCACTGATGATGTTATCTAGTTGGGTCATGAAACGGTCTGCAAGAAAACCACCAAGCTCAGAGGACCCCACAGTCCACTCCACAAACCCCCACTCCCTCTAGCACTGATGATGTTATCTAGTTGGGTCATGAAACGGTCTGCAATAAAACCACCAAGCTCAGAGGACCCCACAGTCCACTCCACAAACCCCCACTCCCTCTAGCACTGATGATGTTATCTAGTTGGGTCATGAAACGTCTACAAGAAAAACCACCATTGATTTTTTTTTTCCAAACACAGAAGACATCAGGCCCATTAAGCTGTACAGTGGGGCACATTTTCTAGGGGGATAATAATACCCACCCTCTTTCCCTACCCCAATGGTATGGATTTTTAGGAATCCCGCATGGCCCAGGAGAGGAAGGAAGGACCCAAGAATTTTGCACGCCCTGGATCTTCAATAGAATAGAATAGAATAGAATAGAATAGAATAGAATAGAATAGAATAGAATAGAATAGAATAGAATAGAATTCTTTATTGGCCAATTGTGAGTGGACACTCAAGGAATTTGTCTTTGGTGCATCTGCTCTCAGTGCACATAAAAGAAAAGATACATTCGTCAAGAATCATAGAAGAGAATAGAGGAGAGGAGAGAGGAAGGAAGGAAGGAAGGAAGGAAAAAGAGAAAGGAAGGAAGGAAGGAGAGGTGGAGGAAGGAATAGAATAGAATAGAATAGAATAGAATAGAATAGAATAGAATAGAATAGAATAGAATAGAATAGAATAGAATAGAATTCTTTATTGGCCAATTGTGAGTGGACACCCAAGGAATTTGTCTTTGGTGCATCTGCTCTCAGTGCACATAAAAGAAAAGATACATTCGTCAAGAATCATAGAAGAGAATAGAGGAGAGGAGAGAGGAAGGAAGGAAGGAAGGAAAAAGAGAAAGGAAGGAAGGAAGGAGAGGTGGA
The DNA here is from genome assembly GCF_028640845.1 of Ahaetulla prasina. Taxonomy (NCBI): domain Eukaryota; kingdom Metazoa; phylum Chordata; class Lepidosauria; order Squamata; family Colubridae; genus Ahaetulla; species Ahaetulla prasina. Next base: position 3,590,685 of record NC_080554.1, read on the forward strand.
GGAAGGAATAGAATAGAATAGAATAGAATAGAATAGAATAGAATAGAATAGAATAGAATAGAATAGAATTCTTTATTGGCCAAGTGTGATTGGACACACAATGAATTTGTTTTGGTGCATATGCTCTCAGTGCACATAAAAGAAAGAAAAAAAAACCCATCAAAGGTACAACATTTACAACACAAATGAGCCAACAAACAAGTGGCGAAGACCTGCCTTAAACCTGAACCAGGAAGGAGTAGGGGGGGTGGGGGGGGCACCAAGGTGGAAAAGAAGGACGGTGCCCATCTGAAGATGCTCTTCTGCACGGTCCTCCTCTTTCTCTTGCAAGGTCAAAGCGTGCAGATGTGCCATCAAAAGCCTTCCTCGGCTGCAAACGGGCGGGCTGCCGCGACCCTCGCCCCACTCCTGCCTTCAGCATCCCTCCCCTCCCCTCGACCTGGCTTGCCCCCTTTTTTGCGCGGATCCTAGCATGCACACGTGCAAGGACTGGCGGGGGGGGGGGGAGCACGTACCAGATGGCCGCCTGCGGTTTCTGCCGAGGCTTCAGCTTCTCCATTGAGGCAAAGGCAGGGAGGGGGAGAGGGAGGGGCGGGGTTTTTTTTTGCATGGAGACCTCGCCCTCCCCGGGCCGTTGCTAGGCAACTGGCATCTGCCACTCAACCATAGGAGAGGTGCGTTTGCAACGCCTGGGCTTTGAATTTGTTTTACCTTTTCTTTATTTCTCTCCTATTTCTCTCCTATTTATTATCTTTTCTTTATTTCTCTTTATTTCTCTAATACTTTTATTTCTCTAGTACTTGTTTTCTTTATTTCTCTAATATTTATTACCTTTTCATTTCTCTTTATTTCTCTTTATTTCTCTAATACTTATTACCTTTTCTTTATTTCTCTAATATTTATTACCTTCTCTTTATTTCTCTAATATTTATTTCTCTAATACTTATTACCTTTTCTTTATTTCTCTAGTATTTATTTTCTTTATTTCTCTAATATTCATTACCTTTTCTTTATTTCTCTAATATTTATTTTCTTTATTTCTCTGATATTTCTTTATTTTTGGCGCCCACGAGCATGCACAAAAAAATGCAATCCCGGGCTCCTTTTGCAAAGGATCTGCGTTGGCACAAACTTATTTATTTTTATTTATTTTTTTAAAAACTGGGTCTTGTTCCAACTCTTCCTGCCAAACCAGGAGACCTTCCCCCACAATCCAAGGCTTTGCTTGGACACCAGTGCCCTTAATCCCCGGCCAAGCTTGCCCATTGGCCACAGCCTCTGAAAACAGGGGTCTCCAACCTTGGTCCCTTTAGAATAGAATAGAATAGAATAGAATAGAATAGAATAGAATAGAATAGAATTTTTATTGGCCAAGTGTGATTGGACACACAAGGAATTTGTCTTGGTGCATATGCTCTCAGTGTACATAAAAGAAAATATACGTTCATCAAGAATAATAGAATAGAATAGAATAGAATAGAATAGAATAGAATAGAATAGAATTTTATTGGCCAAGTGTGATTGGACACACAAGGAATTTGTCTTGGTGCATATGCTCTCAGTGTACATAAAAGAAAAGATACCTTCATCAAGGTACATTTACAACAAAATTGATGGTCAATATATCAATATAAATCATAAGGATTGCCAGCAACAAGTTATAGTCATACAGTCATAAGTGGAAAGAGAATATAGAATAGAATAGAATTATAGAATAGAATAGAATTATAGAATGGAATAGAATAGAATAAAATAGAATAGAATAGAATAGAATAGAATAGAATAGAATTTTTTATTGGCCAAGTGTGACTTGTGGACTTCAAGGAAAGTCCTTAAAGAAAACTCTGGGAGTTGAAGTCCACAAGTCTTAAAGGGACCAAGGTTGGAGACCCCCTGTCTTAAAAGGAACCAGTGGCAAGCCTCGACTCCAAATCCCAGCATGCCTCGGGGCAGGCAAGGGCGGCCGTTTGGACGCCATAATGGACTCCCCAACGCGGGAGGGGGCGGGGCGAGGGAGGGAGAGAAGCCGGAAGCAGATATAACCGGAAGCGGTCTTGAGGCGGACCAGAAAGAAGCACGTATCCGATTCAAAAAAAAAAAAAAAAACCACCACCACCTCCGGAAGTTGCCTTTCTCACTTCCGGTGCGGCCGGAAGAAGACCGGGAGCTGAGAGAAGGGGGTTAAAAAAAAAGGGGGGGGGGAAAAAGGCGGCGTCGCTCGAACCGGCTGCCTCCTCTTGAAGCCCCCGCGTGGGCCTGTTATTATTTTATTTTTTGGCGTCGCCTGCCTGACGGAACCCGGCTCGGGTTTCCCGCCCGTGAGGGGAGGGGAGGGGGGGTCCAACCCGGAAGCTCGACTCTCAGCTTCCGGTCCGGTCCTCTCTTGCCTTTTTTTCTCTTTCTCTTCCTCCTCTTTCTGCCCCTCTCTCTCTCTCTCTCTCTGTCTCTCTCTCCCCTCCCCCATCCCTCTCACCCCACCCCCCACCCCAACCCCCGGAGCGGCTCTCCCAAAATGGCGCCGCTGGACTTGGATAAGTACGTGGAGATAGCCAGGCTCTGCAAGTACCTGCCCGAGAACGACCTCAAGGTGAGGAGGGGGAGGGGCTCAGGGAGGGAGGGAGGGAGGGAGGGGGGGGCCATCTGAGGAAAGGGATTCTGGGGAAAAAGAGAAAAGGGGGTCCCCCCCCTATTTATTTCAAAGTGGAGGGGGCTTCATACCACCTATCTCCCCTCCCCACAACCCCATGGGCGAGTCCTACTTTGACAGGATGCACTTCTTTAAATATATATATATATATATATATATATATATATATATATATTTATTTATATATATATATATATTTATGGCTTTGGTTGTTCGGGTTTTCTCCGTGTAAAATTGGAAGTGTCTTGGCGACGCTTCGACGAAGTCTCATTCGTCATCTTCAGGCTTCAGTCATGCTTCTGGGAGCAATGTGTGATTGCAGCTGTTTTTCCTTTTAACTGCTAGTGGGGTTTGAACTGATTGGGTGGGAGCTTGGCTGTGCTCTGATTGGCTGGGGTGTGTCCTGTGTTGGTGGGGGCTTGGTTGTGCTCAGATTAGTCTGAGTTGCAGGGGATTTGCAGCTCACCAGCAGCTCACCAGCTCAAATCCCCTGCAACTCAGACTAATCTGAGCACAACCAAACCCCCACCAACACAGGACACACCCCCAGCCAATCAGAGCACAAAAAAAACCCCATCCAATCAGAGCACAGCCAAGCTCCCACCCAATCAGTTCAAACCCCCACTAGCAGTTAAAAAGGAAGAAACAGCTGCAATCACACATTGCTCCCAGAAGCATGAAGCTGAAGCCTGAAGATGACGAATGAGACTTCGTCGAAACGTCGCCAAGACACCTCCAATTTTACGCGGGAGAAAACCAAAGACCTACATATATGTATATATATATGTATATGTATATAAATATATATATATTTTCTGAGGTTTTCGCGGGTATTTGTATGTAGGTCTTTGGTTATTCGGGTTTTCTCCGTAAAATTGGAAGTGTCTTGGCGACGCTTCGACGAAGTCTCATTCGTCATCTTCAGGCTTCAGCCGTGCTTCTGGGAGCAATGTGTGATTGCAGCTGTTTTTCCTTTTAACTGCTAGTGGGGTTTGAACTGATTGGGTGGGAGCTTGGCTGTGCTCTGATTGGCTGGGGTGTGTCCTGTGTTGGTGGGGGCTTGGTTGTGCTCAGATTAGTCTGAGTTGCAGGGGATTTGCAGCTCACCAGCAGCTCACCAGCTCAAATCCCCTGCAACTCAGACTAATCTGAGCACAACCAAGCCCCCACCAACACAGGACACACCCCCAGCCAATCAGAGCACAAAAACCCCATCCAATCAGAGCACAGCCAAGCTCCCACCCAATCAGTTCAAACCCCCACTAGCAGTTAAAAAGGAAGAAACAGCTGCAATCACACATTGCTCCCAGAAGCATGAAGCTGAAGCCTGAAGATGACGAATGAGACTTCGTCGAAACGTCGCCAAGACACCTCCAATTTTACGCGGGAGAAAACCAAAGACCTACATATATGTATATATATATGTATATGTATATAAATATATATATATTTTCTGAGGTTTTCGCGGGTATTTGTATGTAGGTCTTTGGTTATTCGGGTTTTCTCCCGCGTAAAATTGGAAGGGTCTCAGCGACGTTTCGACGAAGTCTCATTCGTCATCTTCAGCTTCGTGCTTTCTGGGAGCAATTGCACGAAGCTGAATATATATATATATATTCCCCCCCTCCTTCCTGGTTCAGCCACCCATTCAGCCACCCAGGCTGGGATTTCCTCGGGGTCCCCTTTCCAGTTTGATCTGAACCTTCCTGATTTGGCTTGGGTGGGGGTGGGTGGGTGGGAGGGGTTTCCTCGTGGTCCCCTTTCCAGGTTGACTTGAACCTGCCTGATTTGGCTTGGGTGGGAGGTGGGTGGGAGGGATTTCCTCGTGGTCCCCTTTTCAGGTTGACTTGAACCTGCCTGATTTGGCTTGGGTGGGGGTGGGTGGCTGGGTGGGGTTTCCTCGGGGTCCCCTTTCCAGGTTGACTTGAACCTGCCTGATTTGGCTTGGGTGGGAGGTGGGTGGGAGGGATTTCCTCGTGGTCCCCTTTCCAGGTTGACCTGAACCTGCCTGATTTGGCTTTGGGGGTAGTGGTGGGGGTGAGGGTGGGAAGGGTCAGCGCGCACACATGCGGAGGCTACCCCTTGATGTTGAGGATGGTGCCCCCACCCCCTTTTTTAGACTTGCGAAAACGTGGAGAATTCTGGGTTTAAAGACGTCGGCGAGCAAAACAAGCTCTTGGTTTTGAACAGTTCCCCGGCGGTAATTCTCTTTCCAGCGAGTGTCCCCAGTCCTGACAATACGAAGACCAGTGCAAGAAAAACACCTTAAATATTATGTCAGTGGGAATGTAGCTGCGTACATGGTACCACCCAGCTACATTCCGTCGACATAATATTTAAGGTGTTTTTTCTTGCACTGATCTTCGTATTGTCGGTACCATTTTGGAGGCCTAAATTACTCTGGTAGATAAAGGATATCGTTTTGGTGCAAGAGGATGTCCTTTATCAATCAAGACTGACATAAGCTAGAAGCCAAGGCCAGGCAGAGGCCCAGGAAGTCTGAAGGGAAGGCTGGGTGTTTTCATTTCTACCAACTTGAGAGCAGAGCCCACTCTTATTGCCCCGTTAAAACACATGGCTGTGGCCTTTCGCCTCAAGATGGACTCAGTCCTGCTTTTAATAATAATGTTTATCTTCCGCCATCGTTAAGGAAAGCTGAAACCCCCTGCAGTGTGGATGGAGTTTGTCGCCTTTGGAACAAGGGGTAAAAGAAATGGAATGTCAATATTTGTTGAAATGAGGGGATCCTCGGGGCTCTCTTGAGCTTGGTTTTCTTGTAGACGTTTCATGACCCAACTGGGAAATCACATCAGTGCTACAAGGGAGTGGGGTTTGCATGAAGGAGGAGGAGGAGGACTGTGGGATCCTTGGTGCTGTCGGAGCTTGGTTATTTTGTGACCCAAACTAGATAACATCAGTGCTAGGCTCATCCCTACTCCTAGACTAGCATGGATGACGTAGTTTGGGTCATGACACATCTTGCAAGAAAAGCCCAAAGTTCAGAGAGCACCAGGGACCCCTCAGAAACAGAATGCCCAGGAAAGAGGCAACAGATGTATTTCTCGGGCTTTAACGGCCCTTCAGAAATTAAATGAAATAGTATATTTTGGACCGTAAGGGGAAATTGATTCATGTTAGCAACATAGGTGAATTATGCCCTGACCTGTTCTGTCTTTCCAGCGGTTGTGCGACTATGTCTGTGACCTGCTCCTAGAAGAATCGAACGTGCAGCCGGTTTCTACCCCTGTTACCGTCTGTGGTGACATCCATGGACAGGTGGAATAATTTCCTACGGACCCTGCCTCCTTTGACACTGTTTTCTCCCGACACCTGTAAAGAGAGTACCACGATTAGCTTAGGGGAAATTGGAACGAGCGCTGGGTGCCAAAACTGGACTTGGGCGAAGAAAAAGAGCAGGCTTTGAGCAGGAGAAGGGGAATGGCCTTTCTGAACTGCCATAGTGGCAAAAGAAATATTCTTTTTCCTTACACAGCATTGCAAATGTAAAGCAGAAAAGTTCCCATTAAGTAATTTTTGAAAGGTTATCAAGGGCCATAGACATTATCAGACAAGTGAGACTTTTAGCTAAGTCTAGTCTTCTCTGAGAATTCAATCTTATTCTGTTTCCTTCTTCCATCTAATTCTACGTTTCCTTTTCCTATTGATCGTTCAGTCCTCTTTAATTAGTCCTGTCTAATTAGCAGCCAGGTTAGTTTTTCCTTAAGATTTTCATAAATAGTTTTTGATTTTACTGCAAATCTCAAATCGTATCTCACTTATCAGAGTGAGATACGGTTTGCTTATCAGAGTGGCCATTTTGGGTGCCTAAACAATGCCAGGCATTACTGAAAAAGAGGTACCGGTAACTGTAACATTTCTGTTGGATCAACAGCTATCAGATTGCCCTAAGATCAGTTTTTAAACTGTTATAACTGCACGCACAACATTAATTGCATGCACATCATTATTTTGGTCAGGCTTGCAGGACTATTTTTAGTATTTGTCAAAGGTCACATTTACAATCCCATCAAGAGTTCAAAATAATTTCAATGGATACTTGTTTCTTTTTCTGCTTTTCAGTTTTATGATCTATGTGAATTATTCAGAACTGGAGGTCAGGTCCCTGACACGAACTACATATTTATGGTATGAACAAAAGTAGAGAAAACAGAATTTGATATATTGTGATTTATCGGGGGCGGGGGGAGGATTGCTCTTGTAGTTTCGTGTTCTGCTGTGAGAATACAGCTCCTGTTCTTTTGCTGAGTGCATATCAGAGATGAAATGCTTCCGGTTTGGACCGGATCGAGCCGATCCTGTAGCGATGACGGCGGGTGGTTCGGAGAACCGGTAGCAAAAAACTCTCTCCCCCCCCCACCCATGCCCAGCTGAGCCACGTGATTGTCAGAGCCTTTTTTTTTACTTTTAAAAGCATTTTTTTACAACCTCTTCGGCCGAATAAAAAAAAATGCTTTTAAAAATAAAAATTAAAAAAAGATCGTGTGCCACAGCTGATCACACACATACACATGCGCTGTTCTACTTACCCAATGCCTCCTTTTGGGGTGCACTGCGCACGCCCGCACCTCGCATTTGGTGCCAGCCAGCGAACCGGTAGTAAACCGGTTCAGATTTCACCACTGGTGCATATAATTTTAAAATGGGAGTGGCAGCTAGTAATAACGGATTTAAAAAATGGAAGATAGCACAGTTGCTTAGACTCTAAACTTTCTAACAGCGTTTGGAGGAATCCATAGTTTTGTTGATCAGTTATTTGGATAATTATGGGCACTATACATCCTAGGACGATTGAGAAATAATTGAAAAGCAAAAAATGCTTAGGTCTGGCAACACCGAGAACTACAGCACAATCTTATCCCTGTTTAGTTTAATACAAACCCTGCTAACGTTGATTACCTATTCATAAAATTGCAGCCAGAGTACAATGTTGCCAGTTATAGAATTTTTAGATTTTATTATTGGGTTTTTAATTTTAATTGGGTCTTATGGTTTTAAATGTATCTTAATTGGGGCCAAATTTGGATAAGTTTTTAAATTATTGTTTACTTGTATTGTGTTTATTTATTGTCGTTTTACTTGGCTGTTAAACGCCCTGAGTCCGTCGGGAGAAGGGCGGTATACAAATTAAATTATTATTATTATTATTGTTGTTGTTGTTGTTGTTGTTGTTGTTGTTATTGTTGTTATTATTGTTGTTATTATTATTATTATTAAATATAGTGGTGTTTTGACTTCCAGGGTGATTTTGTAGACAGAGGCTATTACAGTCTAGAGACATTTACTTATCTCCTTGCCCTGAAAGCAAAGTGGCCGGATCGAATCACGCTCTTGCGTGGGAATCATGAAAGCCGACAGATAACCCAAGTCTATGGATTTTACGGTGAGTTCCCTGAAGCTGCCCCAGCTTCTTGCAACCAATTTCCCCATTTACAATCGGCGTAAAACGGTTGTGATTTAATTGGCCTTTCTGGTGGCTTTTTTAAAAAAGGACTGTAGAAACATTTTTTTAACTGGCAGCTAAAAGCAAGCACAAATCTCACCGTTTGTGGAATTCAACCTGATACTCAGAGATGGAGAAACAGTAGATTAAGGCACCAGGCAAGAAACCGGGAGACAATGAATTCTAGTCCTAACTTAGGGATGAAAGCGGCCGGGTGACTTTGGGCCAATCCCTTTCTCTCAGCCCAGCCTAGCTCACAGAGGAAAAATAAGAGGAGGAAGGGATATTGCATACATTCACCGCCCGGATAAATGAAGGTAGGATATAAATGAACATAAATAATAGAACATTATTTATTTTCTCTCCTTCCCCTCTCCTCTCAAACAGATGAGTGCCAAACAAAATACGGTAACGCAAACGCCTGGAGATACTGCACTAAAGTCTTCGACATGCTCACGGTAGCAGCGGTAAGTATGTCCTTCCCCAAAAAATTAATTTATGATTCTCTCCTCTTCCCCCCACCCTCCCCCGGGGTAGCTTTTGACTTTCGAGGGCGAGTAAAACCCCCGTTCTTATTTTCCTCAAGTTGATAGATGAACAGATCCTTTGCGTGCACGGAGGCCTTTCTCCAGACATCAAAACACTGGATCAGATCCGAACCATCGAGCGCAACCAAGAGATTCCTCACAAGGGGGCTTTCTGTGACCTCGTTTGGTCGGACCCGGAAGATGTGGACACCTGGGCCATTAGCCCTCGAGGAGCCGGGTGGCTTTTTGGTGCTAAAGTCACCAACGAGGTAAACTCCGGACAAAATTCACCCCAACGTTATTTTTGCCTGCTTTCTGGTTTATGAGCCTTTAGCAGCCGGTCTGAGTTGCATCCAGAATATTATTGGAGATAGGAAGCAAGGAACTTAATTAATCTTTACTTAAAAGATTAGCAGCAGTTGAATGTTGACATCCTACATCCATGATGGCGAACCTATGGCACGCATAGCCATATCACTGGACACACGAGCTCAGCTCCGGCCAGCTGATTTTCGGGCCTTCTGGGCCCAATAGAAGTAGGGAAACAGGCTGGGGGATGGGGTGGGGAATGGCCCATTTTTCTCTCTCCCCTGGCTCCAGAGCCTCTCTATGAGTCTGGGGAGGGCGAAAACAGCCTTTCCTACCCCGCAGGCCCTCCAGAGGCCAGAAACTGCCAACTTCCAGTTGGACAGGAAGTGACTTTTTTGCTGTCCCCAGCCTCCAGAGCCTCTCTAGCTTAAAATGCTCTGTGGATCTGGCCATGTTGAATACATTGTCCTTGGACTTACAACAGATCGGTTAGTGACGGAGTTACAACGGCAGTGAACAAAAGTGACTTACGACCATTGTTCACCCTTATGTCACCACTCATTGCGGTCACATGATCAAAATCCAGATGCTTGGCAACTGGCTCCTATTGATGACGGTCATTTGGCGACCTTCTGACGAGCAGAAGTCAATGGGGGAGGAAGCCGGATTCCCTTAACGTTGAGCTCAAATCGTGGCCGTTACGTCGAGGGCTGCCGGTATATAAAACCCAGCCTGAGCGAGGGCTGTAAATTTACCGTCTCCCTCTTCTCTCTTGACAGTTTGTCCACATCAACAACTTAAAACTGATCTGCAGGGCTCACCAGCTGGTCCACGAAGGCTATAAATTTATGTTCGACGAGAAGCTGGTAACGGTCTGGTCCGCTCCGAACTACTGCTACCGCTGCGGGAATATCGCCTCAATCATGGTCTTCAAAGACGTGAACACGCGAGAACCGAAGCTGTTCCGGGCTGTCCCGGATTCGGAACGCGTCATCCCTCCGAGAACAACCACGCCGTATTTCCTCTGAAATACCTCCTCCGGCCCTCCTCCCTCCTTTCTTTGTGACATACATCCTATGGAGCACTTTGCTGCTGAAATGCTTTTTTTAAAATAATAATTATTATTATAATTTTTAAATTATCTAAATGTATTGTATATGGTCCGTAGCGTTGCGTTTCTTAATTCTGCCTCCCCCCCCCCTGCGTCTCCTCCCTTTTTCTAGTTCTTTAAGGTTGCTTTTGAAATGTCCCACGAGCACTTAACTTGTCACATAAATTACATACATACATATATATATATATATTCGTGCTTTTGATTCCCTGTTTTTTGTTTTTAGGGAAAACTCTTTCCCTTCGAAATAAAATCAAATAAAAAAAAACAGAGCGAGACGTCGGAACAAGCCTGATTCTCCTTTATTTCGTTCAGGAGTTGGCTTTGGGAATTTTTTCTTCTTCTTTTGTTTTGGATAAGGTTTTTAAGAAATTTCAGCAGCAAAGTTGAATTATCGGTAATGTGCATATTGGGACTTTGTTAGTCCAACTTCAGGGCATATCCTTAGGCTGTAACGGTGGGCTGGCCTTGTTTATATTTTAAATCGTAAATAAGTGGTGTAGAAAACTGCCCCTTATATTATATATATATATATATATATATATATATATATATATATATATATATATATATATATATATATATAATATTTTCCAGCTTTCTTCCAGCTTTGTTTTTATTTTTAGGGTTCCAAGTGAAACGGGAAACCCATTACAGGTATTTGAATTTGTACATTAAAATAACTGTTCTGATTTTTCTCAGATACCTTGTATTTTTAATAAAAGTGATAATGTTGAACCCCTGCCTCTAGGTTAAACTTGAAAATAAAACCGTACGTGTTGTTGTGAATGAGTTCCTTCGTGACTGCCTTGACTAAAACAGAACACAAATTAAGTCAGTTTTTTTCAGAGATATTTTATAAATACATTTGGGCTTTTGGAATTAAAGTACTGATCCCAGCTAAGGAAGCTTTTTTTGTTTGTTTCATTTTTGGGCTGCAGATAATATTTTGCCCTCAGCAATTCTTTGGGGAGATATAAAATGTTAAGATCCCATCTGAAGAATGCCTTGGCCGTTCGTGATGCCTATTTTAATCTCTGCTTTAAGCAGCACCTTGAAATAACATTTATGTTTTTTTACTCTTACATTTCAAATCTAGCAATGTGGAAATGAGCAAGCACCAGTTTCATTTTTTAAAAATATTAACTCGAAAGGTGGACATCCCCTCAATTTTTAAATCTCACTTTTTGAAAGGAAGTTTTCATAATAGCTTCCTTAACAGCATTATAATTTTTATAACCCCATGGACTGTATTTTCAACTCGAGGCCTTTAATATATCGCAGAACTGCCTACTTTGAAAAATAAGATAACCTGAACACCTGACAAATGTCTTTTTTTTTTTAATTTTTCTAATACATCCTTTTGCCTAATGGAGGGAAAACTTCAGCATAGGTAAAAATAACATCCTGTCTGCCATTTTAGGGAACAGTAGTTTGTTTTAATGTATGTATTTGTCTTTGTAATAAAATAGAACTTGAGGAAATTTTTGAGGCCTTTTGAAGCCCAAGATTAGATACAAGATTCCCCCTCAGAAAACCTTGAAAATACAGCATTTTCCCCTGTATATGAATTAGAGCAACAAAAATAGTCAAGAGAATTATTAATATTATTTTTGAAGAATGACTTTATAACCAAAACAAAGCATTTAGTATTTAAAATACTCTTTTAAAGTGGAGAAAAAAGACACGCAAACTACACCTTTAGGGATATACCTGGCCTCAGCAACCTGTGTTTTTTGTTTTTGAGGGTTTCCCACTAAAATCTCCTTTCAGCCAAAGTTTTCTTTAATTACCTGGTTTATTCTACTCACAAAGTTAAAAGAGATTCTTGGCTTTGTTTTTATTTTTCTGCTGCACCCCTCAGCATCTTCTAGAGGGGAATTCTTGGGTTCCCAGGAACATGAGGACTAGAAAACTAGTTTAAGCTTTTTATTTATTTATTTTTTGGCCTTCAAAAAGGCTGCAAGTGACACTCTTGCAGTGACACTGCTTCAGTTCACTCTTTTATTATCTCATCTTCCTCAGAAACTTTTCTTCTGTTTTCCTTTTTCTTTCTTCTTCTGCCTCTTTCTTCTGCCTTCTTTCTTCCAACTTCTTCTACCTTCTTTCTTCCTCTCCATCTTCTGCCTTCTTTCTTCCTCTCCTGTCTTCCTCTCTTTCTATCTCCTGCCTTCTGTCTTCCTCTCCTATCTTCTTTCTTCCTCTCCTTCTATCTTCTGCCTTCTTCCTTCCTCTCCTTCTATCTCCTGCCTTCTTTCTTCTAGCTTCCTCTTCTATCTTTGTCTTCCAGCGGCTGGTCTGACAGCTCCCTTGCTCGCAGCCTCCTTTTATACCCTTCTCGCCCCCAACCCGCTCTCTGCTGATTGGTGGCACCAACCTGGCCCTCACTATTTCCATTGGCCCTTAGCTGGGTCATCCCATTGGCCCTTCAACCTGCGCTTAGGCCAATGTCTGGCTTCTCTCAGACCTCTTCCCATTGGCTGAAAGCAAGAGGTGTTCGAACCTCACTGTTCACCCCTGAGCTGAGCCAAATTGTACCTTGGTGCTTTAATGGACATTGGGCTTTTTTTGACAGTAATGTGGAAATAACCTATATTTGCCTTTGGTTAAACCCTTCCCATTTCCTACGGAGAGTAGAGCACACCAGAACAACTAGACACGAACAGTTTTTTCCCCGAAGGCCATCACTCTGCTAAACAAATAATTCCATCAACACTGTCAGACTATTTACTGAATCTGCACTACTATTAATCGTTTCATAGTTCCCATCACCCATCTCTTTCCACTTATGACTGTATGACTATAACTTGTTTCTGGCAATCCTTATGATTTATATTGATATATTGACCATCAATTGTGTTGTAAATGTTGTACCTTGATGAACGTATCTTTTCTTTTATGTACACTGAGAGCATATGCACCAAGACAAATTCCTTGTGTGTCCAATCACACTTGGCCAATAAAATTCTATTCTATTCTATTCTATTCTATTCTATTCTAGAGTAGAATAGAATAGAATAGAATAGAATAGAATAGAATAGAATAGAATAGAATAGCAATTAGGAATAGAATAGAATAGAATAGAATAGAATTCTTTATTGGCCAAATGTGATTGGACACACAAGGAATTTGTCTTTGGTGCATAACGCTGCATAAAAGAAAAGTTCATCAAGAATCATAAAGTATAACACTTAATGATAGTCATAGGGTACAAATAAGCAATCAGGAAACAATACCAATATAAATCGTAAGGATACAAGCAACAAGGTTACAGTCATACAGTCATAAGTGGGAGGTGATGGGAATGATGAGAAGATTAATAGGGCAGATTTAGTAAATAGTTTGACAGTGTTGAAGGAATTATTTGTTTAGCAGAGCGATGGCGTTGGGGAAGAAACTGTCCTTGTATCTTCTTGTTCTGATATGCAGTGCTCTATAGCGTAATTTTATAGAGATAGATACTGTAGATACTGTAGAGAGAGATACATACATAGACAGATACTGTAGATAGATATAAATACTATAGATAGATAGATAAATGAGATAGATAGATAGATAGATAGATAGATAGATAGATAGATAGATAGATAGATAGATAGATAGATTAAGGTATAGATAAATACTATAAGATAGATAGATATTTAGATAGATAGATATAGATAGATTAAGGTATAGATAAATACTACAGATAGATAGATAGATAGATAGATAGATAGATATACATAGATACTCTATATAGGTATAGATAAATACTATAGATAGATAAATACTATAGATAGATAGATAGATAGATGATAGATAGATAGATACTGTAGATAGATATACATAAAAGAGATACTCTAGATAGGTATAGATAAATACTATAGATAGATAGATACCGTAGACAGGTATAGATAAATACTACAGATAGATAGATAGATATAGATACTGTAGATAGATACAGTAGATAAATACTGTAGATAGATAATAGATATGTAGATAGATATATAGATGGATACTGTAGATATTTTTATTTATTTATTTATTTTGTCACAACAGTATATATAAGCATAAGCATGAAAATAACTATAATATCTAAGCATATATATAAGCATAAGTATGTAATAACTATATAGATATAGATAAATACTATAGATAGATAGATAGATAGATAGATAGATAGATAGATAGATAGATAGATAGATAGATAGATAGATAGGTACTGTAGATAGATAGATAGATAGATAGATAGATGAATGATACATAAAGAGGATGAGAGAAAGAGAGAGAGAGAGAAAGAACAGCAATGAATGAATGAATGAAGTGAAACTGAATCCCAGGAAAGGGGGGAGGGAGGGATCACGTGACCTTCAACCCGTCCCAAGCGCCGCCAGAACTCTTTCCCCAGCAGGCCACGCCCCCCCCCGGCGAAAGCTCCTCCTTCCCGGCCGCGCGCGCGCCCTCCCGTCCTCCGCTGAGCTCCTCCCCTTCTCCCGTGCGGGCGGGCGGGGTTTCCGCTTCCGCGGCCGGTCGGCGAGGGAGGGAGGGAGGGAGGGAGCGAGGGGCCGGCGCGGCCATGGCGCGGAGCTCCCTCTCCTCGCGCTTCCGCCGCCTCGACATCGACCAGTTCGACGAGAACCGCTTCGTGGAGGAGCCCGACGCCGCCGAGGCCGGGAGCGGGGCCGGCGCGGCCGACAGCAACGGAGGGCCCGGCCCGGAGGTGGAAGCGGCGCTGCGGCAATATCCTTTCGGGGGCTCCTTCTCCCTCAGCCACTCGGGGGGGGGGGGGGGGGTGTGGGGGGGCTTGGCGGGACTACAAGACCCATGCGCCGCCCTGGCCTCTCCTCCCTCCGTTTCATCCCCCACCCAGGATCACTTGGGCCAAAGTCTCTGTCTGTCTGTCCTTCCCTTGACATCTGTCAATCAATCAATCAATCCATCATCTCTGTCTGTCTACCTATCCCTCCCTTCTATATCTCTATCACTGTCTGTATCTCCATCCATCCATCCATCAATCTATCCATCCCCTCCATCTGTTCACCCCTCCCTCCATCTATATCTATTCATCCATCCATCACCTCTGTCTATATCATCTCTATCTATCTACCTCTCCCTTCTATCATCCATCCTATTTATCTATCTACTTCATCTTCTATATCTCTATCACTGTCTCTATCTTCATCCATCCATCCATCTATATTTATCCATCTATTAGCCATCCATCCCATCTGTTCATCCATCCATCCATCCATCCATCCATCCATATCTAGCCGTCCACCCATCACCTCCATCTGTTCATCCATCCATCCATATGTATCCATCCATCCATCATCTCCGTCTGTTCTATATCTATCCATCCATCCCCTCTGTTTATCCATCCATCCATCCATATCTATCCATCCATTACCTCCATCTGTTCATCCATCCATCCATCTATATCTATCCATCACCTCCATCTGTTCATCCATCCATCCATCCATGTATCCATCCATCCATCACCTCCGTCTCTTCATCCATCCATCCATCCATCAATATTATCTATCTACTTCATCTATATCTAGCCATCCATCCATCCATCCATATTATCTATCTACTTCATCTATATCTAGCCATCCATCCATCCATCAATATCTATCTATCTATCTATCTATCTATCTATCTATCTATCTATCTATCTATCTATCTATCTCTGTAACTATCATCTATCCATCCATCACCTAATGTGTTTATCCATCCATCCATCTAATCTCTTATCTTTTCATTTTATCCATCCATTTTATCCGTATCTCTGTTGGTCTGCCTCTATATCTTTTATCTTTCTATAGTAATGTTTATTTATTAATATGTTTCTGTGTCTTCTGTCTATATACACCCATCTGTGTTATTTATCTCTGATATTTACCTCTATGTATCTACCTTACTTATCTCCAGCTCTATATCCATATACCCCTATCTCTATCTCTTGTGTATAAATCTGTCCTGTCTATACATCCATCTCTTTCTCCATTCTATCCACCCACATCTGCCTCGTTTCTGTATCTCCATCCTTGAACCCATGTCTCCCGTATCTATTCTACGTATCCATCTATCATACCGGTATGTATGTATCCACCGTTGTCTGTCCACCATATCTACCTATCTCACTCATCTTGTCTCTCATCCATCCGTTTACCCATGCTGTGCGGGATTGCTTATAATCTGGGTGGGTCGCCTGGAGGTGATTTTGGCTTCCTGCTTGGAAATAGAGGAACCCCATGGAGAAATCATTTTACAACTCCCTGGCTAATCCTCGCTTTTCCCCTGCAGTAAATGTCCTGCTCCTTAAGCTCCCCCCCTCCTCATTGCTAGTAGTTTTGAAGTGCCTGCAGCCTCATTTCAGGTCTCTTAACTGTTCTTGGCATTTTTTTTTTCATGGTCTGGAAACTTGTGTCTACTTCTATTCTGGCTTGATGGATGCTTAGGCCTTGGATGCTGTCGGCATTTATACGCCGACCAGTTCATTCCTTGCCTGCAGTGTGTCTTGGCGTTAGAAATCCCCTTTTTGGCTTGTCTTGTCTGGATTTGCTTCTCTTTCTCTGCATTTGCAGAGAAAAATGCCCTTTTCCTTTTCCTGGGGCTGCAGGTCGAGGCCTGTCCTTGATCTAGCTGTGAATTTCACAGCCGGGCACACACACACACACACACACACACACACACGTCTCCCTCCCTCCCTCCCTGGGTTGAGCATCTTAACGGTTTGGCATGTTGTTTAAGGCGACAGAACGAGGGGGGCGGTCGTAAAAGACATGTTGAGACAATGCCGGCACTGTGTGGGAATTTGTTCCCTGTTGTTGCCAGAATCTTGTGGCTTTGATCTGCCAATTTCTTTTCTTTTTTTCTTGCTTCCGGAGAGCTTCTGAGAAACCTTCCCCCCCACCCCAAAAAAACCCACTGTGAAATGAAGGTGCGCAGCTTAGCCTGTGAACTAGAAGCTGACAAGCCCTGTAGAGGTGAAATAATGTCTCGGGACAAGACTGCCGAGGAATGTGGGTGGGGTGGGGTGGGAAACGACCTGCCAGCGACCTGTAAGGGCCGTGATGCCATGCAGTTTATCATGTGTGGCATCAGGTTTGGCAGGCAGGGACCAGTTTGGCTGGATCTGAAGACACAGGGATGGGGTGGGCGGTTGTTTCCGCCAGCCGGGATCCTTGAATGTCGTTGGGCCTGTTTCTGGTCGTGCCACGAACAGATTTGCAGAATGTGGAGCAAGGAGAGCGGTTGGGAAGCTGGCAGAGCCACCCTCTATTGATTCTGCCCTTTTTCAGCGACCGGTGGAGGGGTGGGTGGGGAGGACACGGAATTGACATTTACCCACAGCAGAATTAAAATGCCTCGGGGTACGGTGGGAGAGGGGGATGGAATCCAAACCAGACAAACCAGTATCTTTGGGCTGCGTTTGTGCGTTTGCGTCCTATCCTTGGTTAAGTTTAACCTCGGCTGGCTTCACTGCTGCGGCTTAGCTATCTTTTGATCAGTTGATGATGATCGTGCGCCACCCAGCATATGGGGGTCGATTCGGTTAACTCAAAAGCTGCGTTATCCAGACCTGGAGCAAAATATTTTCCCCTCGCTGCTCTCCCAGGAGGCGAGAGACGACATGGAGAACACTTTTTTGCAATCCAGTGTTTTCTAAACCATTAGTAAAGAGTGGCTTGGTTTCTGGGCAAAGGCTTTGCTTTGGGGTTGTACTGTATCCTCGTTTTTTGGTGGTGTTTTTTTTCTTTTTTGTTCCGTGTCTTTCGCTGGGCTAAACGGAATTCTTTTTCAGTTCGGGCACTCAGTGCCAAAAAAAAATTAGTCGTCACTGACCTAGAACTTCGACGGCCTCTTTGGTGGGAACACTTCACCAGTTGCTGGCCTTGTTTAGGGATTGTTATTGTAGATTGATCGGGGTGGTGGCGGTGGGGGGAGTTTTATGACTGCACAACACAGCCACAAATTCCTTAGCTTCATTTATCGCACGGGGGACTTGCTTCGGGCCTTCCACGCTGCTTTACGAAACTCTCCTGTGAACACCAAGAACCCAGTAGCAAAGGTAAAAGGGAGATGTTTAACTTCGTTCTAGATCAGGTGTCGGCAACCAGTGGCTCCAGAGCTGCATGCGGCTTCTTTTGTCCCTCTGCTGCGGCTCCGTCCGGTGACAGGCCCTGCCCCTCACCCTCCCCTCTCCGGTTCTCTGCCTCAGTGACTGGCTAGATATGGCATGGCTAGGGGGGGGGGATCATGTGACTGGGTCGGAGTGAGTGACGGTCGACGTGGCCACACCCGCCCAGGTTTTGGGGCTCCCGGTGTTTTTGTTTTCTGTGGGAAACGGGTCCAAATGGCTCTTTGAGGTTTTTAAGGATGCAGACCCCTGTTCTATATCGACGTGACCTCAAATCAAATCCCCTAGTTCAGGGATCTCCAACCGTGTCAACTTTAAGACTTGTGGACTTCAACTCCCAGAATTCCTCAGCCAGCTTTGTTGAAGTCCGCAAGTCTTAAAGTTGCCAAGGTTGGAGACCTCTGCCCTAATTGGTGAGAATTCTGGAGGGCGGGAAAGTTGGCAAAGGGAGCTGCCTGGTTTTTCACCTGAACCCGGCCATTCTGCAATGGATGTGCAGGTGGTCTCTTAGCGGCCGTTTCAAAGTTACAACGGCGCCGGGGGGGGGGGCGAGAAGTGACCGTTTTTCACACTTTGCAACCATCGTCTCCAGAGAGCGGATGCAGGGAACCCTTCCCAGCGCAGCCTGTGTGCGTTGGGACGCCGCCGACGGCCTCACTTGGCTTCCCTCGCCTTTCTCCTCAGGAGCAGGCCCAGGAAGTGGTGCTGAAAGTCCTGACGTCCTTCAAAAGCAGCGAGATCGAGCAGGCGGTCAACTCCTTAGACAGCAGCGGCATCGACTTGCTCATGAAGTACATTTATAAAGGATTTGAAAAGCCGACGGAGAACAGCAGCGCCATCCTACTTCAGTGGCATGAAAAGGTACGGTGGGCGAGTATCCCACGTTGGGGAGCTAAAATTCCTCATTTGTGACTCAGCGGGGCCTCTCCCACCATAGCCTCCGGCCAGCCGAGATGAGTTACCTGTCTCGGGAGATTTTCAGCCATCCATCAGGTCATGGTTGCTTGTTTTTCTTCGAAGACGTTTCGCTTCTCGCCCGTGAAGCCTCTTCGGCTCTTCTTCAGAGCTGAAAGAAGCTTCTCGGGACAGTGGGAGTTTAATTCAGTAAAAGGGGCCTTGGAGGTCATCTAGTCCAAACCTCCTGCTCAAATAAGACACACATCGCTGCCTCGCCCTTGTTCGGCACAAGAAGTGTCCTAGCAAAAGGCAGCTGGGCAGAAGGTCTAGAAGTACTTTGGAGTTTTGCTGTATTTAAAAAAAAAACACACACACTCTGCCCCGGTGGATCATAGGTGGGTTCATTCGGGGAGCCGGCCGACATGCCCGCAGCTGCTAATTTCCCGTTTCTCCTCTTCTTCTTCTTCTCAGGCATTAGCGATAGGCGGACTCGGCTCCATCGTCCGGGTTCTCACTGCACGGAAAACGGTTTAAAAAAAAAAAAAAGCCGGAGGTCCCGATACCGCCAAGAACATTTTTTGGGAGCCGGGAAGAGCCCTCCACGTTTCGGGTTACTCCTCCACGAGAACCGGCGGCTTCCCACTCGAAACACAGTTGGAAGAAGGGAGGGAGGTTTTTATCTTCCCTTGGGAGGCGCAGGGAGAATGCAGCTGCGTTCGTTTTTCCGACTGAAGGACTCGGAGCCGGGAAGGGGAGGCAGCCTGCAATTTTGCGTGGCAGCGGAAGGAAACGGGGGTGTGTGTGTGATTTGCGTTGGCAACCGGATGCCCATTTCCTGAAGGGCAGGGTTGCTGCTGCTCTGGCCCACTGAATGTGTGTGTGTGTGTGTGTGAAACTTTAATTTAAACACATTTGCAGTGTCGGGGTGGGGGGGGCGAGGCATGGGGAGGGGGTGGTAGCTACGGTGTCAGAAGCAAGGGTGTTAAGGGAAGGCAGGCGTACTCAACGCAAGGGGGGCTTTTTTTATTTGTTTGGGTGCATAGTTAAGAATCGCCGGGCTCAGCCAAGTTTCATGTAAAGTGCCTGCTACTCTGTAATTAAAAAGTTCTTGGAGAGTTAACTTTACACTGGCTAATTGCTCTTGTCTTCCATGAAGAGACGCCTAATGGGTTCCTTAAAACAGGTTGGGGTTAAACAGACATGCTCCGCCTCACTTTTTCCGTAAAATATTCGTTGTCTGTATTCACTTCCGGGACTAAGAAGTCAGCTTTGCTATGTTTAAACAAAGCACAGCTTTTGGAGCGAGGAAGGTATCCAAGGTTTGTTTTCAAAGCAGGGAAGGGCGAGCACCTGAGACAGGTGTGGTCAATTTTGTTGTCAAAGAAAAAACAACAACACACTTTTGTTTATACAGGTAGTCCTCAACGGTCACAACCGAGCCCAAAATTTATGTTGCTAAGTGAGGAATTTGTTGTGTTTTGCCCCATTTCACGACTTTTTTTTTTCACGACTGTTAAATCAATCTGGCCTTCCCACTGACTTTGTCAGGTGGTCACAAAATGACCCCTCCGGAGTGTTGTGACTCGTCCTCCCTCCTCTCCTCAGCCGGGCCCCTCCCATCTCCAATCGGGCCTTTTATCAGACTCGAGTCTGATAATGAAGATGAACGGCCTGTCATGCCTCCAGCCCCCGGCCCTGGCCCCATGCCCGGAGAGGATTCCAGGAGTGAAAGGACAAGCCTGATAAACCTCACTCATACAGCGTGTGTACCTTTGGCTCAGCCTTCAGAGCAGGAAGCCAGCCAAGTGGTGGAATTAACCGGGCCTACTCCCTCTGACCCCTCCCTTTCCCAGACGCTGACAGCAGATCCAGCTGAAAACAATTCAGTGTGGGTGGACCCTCGCTTCCGGAGATCTGAGAGGCGATACCAGCAGAAGGAGGGGCGGGGCAGGCCTGGATAAATGCTGAGTCATGGAGCCACACCCCACAGCCTATATAAAGGACCTGCTTTTGGCATTCCAACCTTGAGTCAAGCAAAGTCTTATCTAGTTTGCTGATATCGGACTCTATCGCTGAAGTCACAACTTGGACTCCTGCCTGCCCTGATAAACCTCGAAGGAACTTGGCAAGCTACAGAGGCTTCGTTGCCAAATTTGTTACGGACTTCCTTGACTCGTTCATCGGAGTGGGAGTGGGACACGACACGGGGTCATAAATATGAACCACTTGCCAAGCGTCTGAATTCTGATCGCATGACCATGTTGGGGGGGGGGGGGATGTTGCAACGGTCGTGCGCAAAAAACCGATCATACGAGTCACTTTTTTCAGTGCCGTCGTAACTTTGAACAGTCGCTAAGTGAACTGTAACCCAAGGACGACCTGTACAGTTTATATGCTCTGTCACAAACTCCTTTGTGTCCATCACAGCAAATAATGTGGCTAAGCCTAGAAAGGAACCGGGCGTATTCTTGCAGTCCTTCTTCAATTAGCATTTGCTCACTTGGTTTTTCAAACCTCGGTTTCGAAACTGGATGGAGACACCAAACTCTTTTTATGTTCAGAACACTTTTGGGAGCCTTGGATTTTCGATCAGGCTGGTGCGGTTTCAGATCAAAAGCCTAGTTTAGCTTTCTAGCCACCCCTTTCCCACAATGACTCAACAACCCCACAAAGCTTTAGAACAAAAAACAAGGTAGGATTACAATGACACCTGATCTTAGGAATCAGCAAAGAGCTACCGTATTTTTCAGAGTGTAAGACACACCTTTTCCCCCAAAAAAAGAAGGTGAAAATCTGGGTGCCCAGCTTCTCAAATGGAGGTTTCAGAGGCTGAAAAAAGCATCAGAAACGAAGCTTCAGAAAAAAAGCCTCCAAACAGAGCTTCAAAAAGAAGCCCCCAAACAGAGCTTCAGAAAAAAAGCCTCCAAACAGAGCTTCAGGAAAAAAGCCTCCAAACAGCTTCAGAAAAGAAAGAAGACCCCAAACAGAGCTTCAGAAAAGAAGCCCCCCAAAGAGCTTCAGAAAAAAAAGCCTCCAAACAGAGCTTCAGAAAAGAAAGAAGACCCCAAACAGAGCTTCAGAAAAGAAGCCCCCAAACAGAGCTTCAGAAAAAAACCCTCCAAACAGAGCTTCAGAAAAAAAGCCCCCAAACAGCTTCGGAGGCTTTTTTTTTCTGAAGCTGTTTCGGAGGCTTTCAGAGGAAGAAAAAAAGTTTTTTCTGAAACAGACATTTCAGAGGCAGAAAAAAATGCAAAAAAAAAAAGCAAGACACAGAGCTCACAACCAAGGAACCTGTTGCTAAAATTCATCTCTGGGAACAGCTGATTTGGGGGTATTCGGGGAGGCCCATCCACCTGCCAATCAGCTTTTTTTCCTTATTTTCCTCCCCATAATTAAAGTGCGTCTTATACTCCGAAAAATACAGTTAAGTCACGCTAGCTGGAAATGGCTAAGGAAGAAACCCTTCCCAGCAGGACTTCTAGTCCTCGAAGGCATCCCGCGGAAGGAAAAAAGCAAGAAAGAGTCTCGTCTCCAGGGTGAATTCCAAAAAAGAGAAGGAAATGTATTGTAGCACAAATTAGGTCTCACTCAAAAGCCGTCACATCCATTGTTAAAAGAGCCCATAATGTACACAGAATGAATGGCCTACCCAGAGGCTTTTCTTACAGACATACATATGCCCGGCGGAGGGGCGGGTAGTTTTATGTTCTCTCTATACAAGGAAAGGAAAAGTGCATTTGTTGCTACGACCTCTCGGCCTTGTTCCGGCCAGCTTCCCAGTACGGCGAATGGAAGCTCTTGTTTTGGGAAGGTTTCTACAGAATTACTGAACCCCCCCCCCCCCCAACTCTCTTCATCTTGAACGGAATCCGGCCAGCCTTTTTTTCCCCCCCCCACTTCGCTCCAAATCGAAAAGACGACCAGCCCTTTAGCAGGCTGTGGTGTAAAAAGATACTCGTTGCTTAGCAATGTGCAGGAAAAAATAGTGGCGCGGAATTAGCAATTAGCAGGGTTGTGGGTTTTGTTTTTTGGGGGGGGGGTTTTGAAATGGGGCTTGCTGCACCGTTTTAACCTGTCTCTAAATAGTTCGTAAAAAAAACATCGCGGTTTTATTCGCTAAAGGTCGGTTTTGAGAGTGTGTGTGTGTGTGGGGGGGGAACATTGCTCTTGAAGTTTAAACGAACTTCGGGTGTTCCAGGGCTTGAGTGTGAATTTGTGTCGTTTTTTCTTAAAAAAAAAAAAAAGAAGAAGAAGAAGTCACACAGGTTTAAATGTCCACCCCTTGCTTGTTTTCGGGCTGAGGATGAGCTGTGGGCTGTAATTAGCCTGCCTAAACCACTCATCGATGGCTCAGATGGTTCTTTTACCGTGCGCAGAAACACACAAAACACCGCTCGATCTGTGGTTTCCGGTTTTTTTTGCAAACTAGGTGGCTCCACCTTTTTGCCACCAATACATCTGGGTTTTGTTTTTTTATTTAAAAAAAAAAAAAACCTAGAGCGCCACGAAGGCCTGTTAAAAATGTTTTTTTCTTTTTTTGAGAAAATAATAATAATAATAATAATAAAAGCCGGCCAGGTGGAAAGTTATTGAGAGCTACTTCCCCAACCCACCCCTGAACCGTCGGTAGCCACAACTGAGCCTGTTAGTAACCTTTCGTGATGTAGTGTTAAATGGGCTGAAGGTGGCGGGGTTGGTACGTTTGTATCTGAGAAAGCAGAAGTGCAAAGTCTCCTTAAGGATTTACATACCACCAGAAAGGTTGCAAAAACTGCTATATCCCTGCTGGAAATCGCTGGGAGATGTTGGTAGCCCGCCAAAGGCCCCTTAGATACCCACCTACAGTAACTCCGGTCCACAAATCAGGGAGAAGAAAGAGGCCCCTTTTAAACGGGTCAGTTTTGTAAACGTCTTCCTCTCCCCTCCCCGCCACCGCCCCCCCAAGTTCGTGGTACGTTGTGGGTCACCGCCACCGAAACCACTGTTGTTGGGTGCATCTTTTCATAGAAAACAACAACCACCACCACAACAACTGCCCCCCCCCCACCGAAACCCAACAACCGGAGCAGATCATCCTGGCAGAAGCTTCAGGACCACATCATCCTTGGATTGGAGACGGACGGTCGGACGCTCCCTCTGGGAAGCGGCTTGGATCCGAACCAGGACATCTGGAAGAGGGAGATCATCGGAATGAGGCAGAGATCTTAAGGGGGCTCTGAAACTTCCCTCCGACCTGCTTAAGGGTGTGGCCCCTTCTCCTTCAGCTGGGGATTCCGTCATACTTCGGACAGAAGCTGGTTGGGTGACTTTGCGTTGTGGTCCGCCAGCAGCCGCGGAGCTGGCAGCGGAGTCAGGCAGTGAGGAGGCTGGAGAGGACAATGGGACAGTCCTGGAGTCTGGGGAAGGCCCGGATGAGGGTTCTGCGTCGGAGGCAGAGATGGGGCCAAGAGGAGTTGGACTTTTGTGGGAATGCAACGACTCTAGGCTGTTGACTTGCTTAACCCCATCCCCTAGCTCTTCTCCTACAATTCCTCCTCTCTCCAATCCACCTCTCTGGTTCTTACTGGGAAAGTAGGAATTATGTACACCGCGTTGATTTGTACAAAATAAGGGAGATAAGGCCCATAAATCACTTGCTGTTCCACAAGGGCTAAAAAACAACAACCCCAAAATGAACAGCACCGAGATGGTGAGAGAACCATTCTTCCTTCTTAAGCATGCAAATGGCCAATCAAGGTTGACTCAGCCTTCCGTCCTTCCGAGGTGGGTAAAACGAGGACCCTGATTGTTGGGGGCAAGAGGCTAAACTGCTTAGAGAGGGCTGTAAAAGCATTGTGAAGCGGTATATAAGTAAGAGGAAAGGAAGGAAGGAAGGAAGGAAGGAAGGAAGGAAGGAAGGAAGGAAGGAAGGAAGGAAGGAAGGAAGGAAGGAAGGAAGGAAGGAGAATAAAAGAAAGGAAGGAAGGAAGATGGAAGGATAAAAGGAAAGAAGGGAGAGAGGGAGGAAAGCTCAGTGGTTAGAATGCAGTAACTCACTGCCCACTGCCAGCAGTTCAATCCTGATTGGCTCAAGGTTGACTCAGCCTTCCATCCTTCCAAGGTGGGTAAAATGAGGACCCAGATTGTTGGGGGCAAGAGGTTGACTCTATAAACTGCTTAGAGAGGGCTGTAAAGCACCGTGAAGCGGTATATAAATCTGAGCCCTATTGCTATTTTGGGAAGTGTGTTAAGTGCTCAGGACAAATCTCATTCCATACCAGGTGTGTGTCCGAGCATCAGCGGCCCCTTACCTTATACTCCAAGGTTTCCTTGACCATGTTTTCTTCCTCTGGGGAGAAGTTGAGCAGCACAGACAAAGCCTTGATCAAATGAAGCGCCTGAAACGCCACCGGAGAGACCAGGTTACCAAAAAAGACGGAACATTTTCCACAATGTAAATTGGATCACTGGAGAGAAAACCAGCTCTTAAGCATTAAAAAAAATAAATCAATTTCTCTTCTGAATTCCCAGCAGAGGTTTGCAGGTCATTTTTCGTGTACATAAATTATAAATGCGCCAACATTTAAAAGCGCAATGCCTTTCCATCTTTGACTTAGAAAGCCTAAAGCCGTGATGACGAACCTATGGCATGCATGCCACAGGTGGCACATGGAGCCATATCGGTGTGGGCACGCGAGCTCAGCCAGCTGATTTTCGGGCTTTCTGGGCCCACCAGAAGTCAGGCTGTTTCCGGCCTCCGGAGGACCTCCAGGGGGATGGAGAAGGCCCGTTTTCGCCCTCCCCAGGCTCGTAGAAAAGCTCTGGAGCCTGGGGAGAGTGAAAAACGGGCTTTCTGGTTCCACCGGAAGTCGGCAAACCGGCTGTTTCTGGCCTCCAGGGGTGGGGGAAGGGGAGGTCATTTCGCCTCCCAGGCTCCTAGAATGTCTCTGGAGCCTGGGGAGAGAGAAAATCGGGCCTTCTAGTCCCACCGGAAGTCAGCAAATGGGCCATTTCTGGCCTCCGGAAGGCCTCCGGGGGTAGGGGGGAAGGGGAAGGTCGTTTTCGCCCTCCCCAGGCTCCTAGAAAGGCTCTGGAGCCTGGCGAGAGTGAAAAATGGGCCTACTGGGCCCACCGTGCCACCACGTGCCAAAATTGGGGGGAGTGCGGCGTGTTGCGCATGCATGCACGGGGGAGGATGGGTGAGGACACCCACGTACGTGACCCCCACCGTCCCCCCACTTTTGACACATTGATGGCAAAAAGGTTAGCCATTACTGCCTTAAAGTAACCTTACTGTAAATGTTCCAACTTTGAGACGTGCCGTACAATTTATAAACAGAGGTACCTAGTCAAGGTAAATAACCTATTTTCTCATCTCTATTGACCTTTTCTCACCTTCCTTTAATAAAGACCCTGCAAAAAGTAACAAATCCTTACCCTGAACAGGCTCCCCCTGCCCAAAAAGCCATGAGGATAAACTAAGGTCATGAAATATATATTTTCTCCTTTACCTCCGATTCCCGGCAGGACATAAATTTTAGCACCACGTGCTTCAGATACTCAAAGTTGATCTCTCGGGAATCGCTCAGATCCGAGTTGTTTGTTACAGTCAAACCAGCCACGGGCACTTCAGGGATTTCACCATCGGGTCTAATTTTCTGAAAGGAGAAAAATAAAGAGGTGGGTTTGGAGAGCAAGAGGGAGCCGAGCATCGTGCAGAGCGCAAAGGCTGTGTCGGTCTTCAGAGCGTTATCGATATCAGGGCCCCATGCTATCAAACACCGCACCAAGAAAACCCCCAGGGTGTCAATCGACATAATCCATGCAAGAGAATATTTATTATTTACATTCTTTCCGGGAAAGGCCCGAACGAGGGCTCTGCGTCGGAGGCAGAGATGGGGCCAGGGCCTTCTGGAGTGATGCGTGGATTCCAGAGCCTCCAGAGGTGGATAGCAGAGAGGCGGAGGAACAGGAGAAGCCTGTTCCTACTGCACGCATGCGAAGAGCTGCCAGAAGGCAAGAGCAGCTAAAGCAAAAAGGACGACTCGGGAGTAAGGCCAGGAGATGATTGGTCCCTCCCATCAGGCTTAAAAGAGCAGCAACGAGCCATTGGGTTCTTCGTAGGAAAGCAATGTTGCTACAATTGTTTCTTATCTCCTGTTTCTGAACTTTGTGGGGTTCTTGCCAAGAAAAGCCTTTGGCAGGTGCCAAAGAAGACAAAGGTTTGTGATAAGGCCAAAGGACTTTTTCTGAAGGACTTTGTTTTGGACTTAATTTGGACTACGCTGAGAATGAAGTAATTCTCAGCTGTTCTAATAAAATACGTTTGTTTAGGACTGAGTGTGTCTGGTAATAACCACTTGGGCCTGGGTCACAACAGCAGGGTGCTGAAGCATGGAAGCCAGGAGAGTAGGTTTGGTGAGGATAGGAATAGCACTTAGACTTATATAACGCTTTACACTGCTTTACGGCCCTCTCTAAGCGGTTTACAGAGTCAGCCTCTTGCCCCCAACAATCTGGGTCCTCATTTTACCCATCTCGGAAGGATGGATGGAAGGCTGAGCCAACCTTGAACCTGGTGAGATTCGAACTGGCCAATTGCAGGCAAGCCGGCAGGCAGCAGCAGGAGCCTGCAGTACTGCAACCTGACCACTGGCGCCGCCACGGATAAATTTTTATCCAGAAAAGTCGATACTCACCAGTTCTTTCTGCAAGGTTTTTTTGAGCTCTGCCATCCTCTGCTGCAGCTGTTTTATCATCTAGTGGGAGAGGTGGGAGAAAGGAAGATCTTGAGTCCCCCAAACTTCCAATGATACCAACAACACCCCCCCCCAAAAAAAAAAAACAAATAATGTTACTGAGCGTTCCCTGAGCATCTTCAGAAAGCAGGACATCAAGGACTGAGCAAATTCATGGCCCAAGCTGCTAGTTTTATTTCTGGGAAGGAAAGAGTCAATTTCCCTATATATTTTTTTTTTAAAAAAACAGCTAGCTTTCAACTTACAACGGTTCGTTCAGTGACCATTCATAATTACAACTGCACTGAAAAAAACGGGACAGGAGGACCATTTTTCATACCACGACCGTTGCCGCATCCCCATGGGCGGGCACGTGATCAAAATTGAGACCCCTTGGCCGCCGGCTCATTTTTACGACGGTCGCAGTGTCCCCCGGGGATCCCCTTTTGCGACCTCCTGACGAACAAAGTCAGACGGAGTAACCGGATTCGTTTAACGACCAGGTTACTCACTCATCAACTGCAGTGATTCGCTTGACAACGGGGTGGGGCAGAAAGGTCGCAAAATGGGGCGAGATTCACACGACCATTTCTTTCTGGCAGGAGGCCCAGCTCAGGGGGCGCAGACACAACAGGTAATAATTGGCAGAAACTCTTTGATAGAGCCTCTTTGTCGGGCGGTTGTAAAAGAGCCCGTCTGAATTAAGTCTTGGGAGAAAAAGACCCTCAGAGAAGGCGGCGGACCAGGGGAAAAAAAGAAAAGAAAAAGAGGTACCAAGACCAACCCAATCTTCACCTTGTTTTTTTCCACTATCTGCTGTTCCAGGTCTTGGTTCTCCTTCTGGAGTTGGACCGCATCTGAGGAGACCAGATCTCCGTTGGGTTCCTGCTCTCCATCTTCCGACAGGTGTAACTGGTCTTCCAAAGCCATAGACGCGAGCTCTAAGACGGCAGCCTAGCCGGTGAGAAGGAACAGAGTTCAGTCGTTCTATTGTGACTCATCCTTCCTCCTCTCCTCAGCCGGGCCCCTCCCGTCTCCAACCGGGCCTTTTATCAGACTCCGAGTCTGATAATGAACGGCCTGTCATGACTCCAGCCCCCGGCCCTGGCCCCATGCCCAGAGAGGATTCAAGGAGTGAAAGGAGAAGCCAATAAAGCTCACTCATACAGCGTGTGTTCCTTTGGCTCAGCCTTCAGAGCAGGAAGCCAGCCAGGTGCTGAAATTACCCGGGCCTACTCCCTCTGACCCCTCCCTTTCCCAGACACTGACAGCAGATCCAGCTGAAGACAATGCACTGTGGGTGGACCCTCGCTTCCGGAGATCTGAGAGGCGACGCCAGCAGAAGGAGGGGTGGGGCAGGCCTGGATAAATGCTGAGTCATGGAGCCACACCCCACAGCCTATATAAAGGACCTGCTTTTGGCATTCCAACCTTGAGTCAAGCAAAGTCTTATCTAGTTTGCTGATATCGGACCCTATCGCTGAAGTCACAACTTGGACTCCTGCCTGCCCTGATAAATCTCGAAGGAACTGGGCAAGCTACAGAGGCTTCGTTGCCAAGTTTGTTACGGACTTCCTTGACTCGTTCGTTGGAGTGGGAGTGGGAGTGGGAAACGACACATTCTGAATTTTTAAAAAAGCAACCGTTTCACAAGCAAGGGGCACGACGTCGGAGATGGATCCCGCCAGGACAAGATTCAGCGGTCTGTCTGCCTTTGAAAGAGAAGGGTCACTCTTTTAAAGGCGTCGAAGTCCACATTTTGGATAGAGAGGACCATCGGTTTGGAAGAGGGGTCAAAAGAGTCCATCGGTGTTAGAACTGAACTGCCTTCTCTCAACAGCGGGGTAGGAATTCAACACCTCCATCCAGGCGTGGGACTGAAAAATTTCAGCAACCGGTTTGTTACCCGGTAGTAGGACACGAAATCAGTTGCTCTCTATATTTTTCTCCCCGCTGCGTTTTGCCAAGAGTCTGAACCCAAGTCCCGCCCCTGCCCTGCTCTGCCCCGTGGAACCTTCGACCTGTTCAAAGATAACAGGATACAGAAGCCAAATTCCTGTGGATGAAATTCACTCACTTGCTTCTCACTGGCGAGCAGGCGTTCTTGCTGCTCCTGGTGTTGCGTCTGGAGAACTCGTAGCTGCTCTTGCATGGCTGCTTCCTTCTCCGCAGCCTGGCCCTGGCACGTCTCAAGGCTGGATTGCAACTGGTGCATCTGCAGCAAAAGCAGGTCATGACCTGGAGAAAAAGGGACAGAGTGAACACCGAGTTGGGGAGAAGCCACTTCGGGGCTCCCATCACGGTGGGATGAAGAAAGGCGGTGTCCAAAGAAGGCAACTTCA
Organism: Ahaetulla prasina; assembly: GCF_028640845.1. Classification (NCBI taxonomy): domain Eukaryota; kingdom Metazoa; phylum Chordata; class Lepidosauria; order Squamata; family Colubridae; genus Ahaetulla; species Ahaetulla prasina. The sequence goes on from NC_080554.1 coordinate 3,620,818, forward strand.
TCTTTTGAACACTGCTGTGGTCCGCCAGCAGCCTGCGGAGCTGGCAGCGGAGTCGGACAGTGAGGAGGGTAAGGAGGACAATGGGCCAGTCTTGGAGTCAGGGGAAGACCCGGATGAGGGCTCTGCGTCGGAGGCAGAGATGGGGCCAGGGCCATCTGGGAGTAATGCGTGGACTCCGGAGCCTCCAGAGGCGGAAAGCAGAGAGGCAGAGGAACAGGAGGAGCCTGTTCCTAGCGCACGCATGCGAAGAGCTGCCAGAAGGCAAGAGCAGCTAAAGCAAAAAGGACATTTCAGGAGTAAGGCCAGGAGATGATTGGTCCCTCCCGTAAGGCTTAAAAGAGCAGCAACTCTTTCTTGGGCTCTTTGTAGGAAAGCAACATTGCTACATTTGTTTCTAGTCAGCATCTCTTGTTTCTGAACTTTGTGGGGCTTTGCCAAGAAAAGCCTTTGGCAGGGTGCCAAAGAAGACAAAGGTTTGTGATAAGGCCAAAGGACTTTTTCTGAAGGACTTAGTTTTGGAATTAATTTGGACTAAGCTGGGAATGAAGTAATTCTCAGTTGTTATAATAAAATAGGTTTAAGACTAAGTGTGTCTTTTATGCGTAAGTGACCCTAGGTCGCAACAAACACCCCGTGATGTCGTTTAACTTTCTTAAGGGTGGCAACTGTAGACGATGGGGACGTAAATTAAGGTTTGCTGATTATGAACATTTATGTTTAAATCCTCTATTAACCTATGCATATTTATGACTATCGTTTTCTCCTCTTTTCCTGAAGTTTAGAAATATGAGTGCATTCTTTTGTCTGTAGGAATCCTTCCCATTTTTTTCTGGAGGAAATTTCTCTGGTGTGCACTGAATAAATAATTACACGCGGTGAGCTTTGATGATGAATTTTCAGGCCCTGCCTTTGATCCCGCAACATACACAACTAGTCACAGCCACCTCCAATTTAAGACCTTCACAAATTTTAAAACCCAAATAAAATGCTAGTCATGCTCAGCACTGCAAGCTAAGATGGAGCTCTGTAGAAGTGAGATGGCAAATACATAAAATGAGAGATTTTGAGAGAAGCAAACAGGAAAAAAAATGCTCTCTGTAGTGGTGCTATACAAACAGTCTCACCTTGCCGTAACGATTTTGCCTCTTCCTCCCGTTTCAGGAGACTGTCTGTTTTGGCTGCCACCTGTTGCTCCTTTTCCTGTAACGACAAGGTCAGATCTGCAACCTGACCAGAAGAAGAAGACAAAAAAATCCGTCAGTTGTCAGAACGGATGCCACTCTTAAGCATTGTCGCTATTATGTCCGGTTAAAACCCACCTTTAAGTTTTCCTTAGCAACCTGGTCTTGTCTCATCACTTGCGCCCTTTCCCTTACTCAAATTTCAAACACCCCTCGGGTGTTTCCCAGAGCCAGACCTCCACACAAGGCTAACAAAGGAAGAATAGAATGACAGGAGTTGGAAGGGACCTCGGAGGTCTTCTAGTCCAACCCCCTGCTTCGGCAGGAAGCCCTATATCACGTCAGACAAATGGTTGTCCAACATCTTCCTAAAAACTTCCAGGGTTGGAGCAGTCATAACTTCTGGAGGCAAGCTGTTCCACTGATTAGTTGTTCTAACTGTCAGGAAATTTCTCCTTAGTTCTAAGTTGAGAAGAAAAGAAAGCTGCACTTTTAGTTCTACTCTGCCGTGCTCACAGGATCTATAGCAATAGCACTTGGACTTATATACCGCTTTACAGTCTTTTTACAGTCCTGTCTAAGCGGTTTACAGAGTCAGCTTCTTGTCCCCAACAATCCGGGTCCTCATTTTACCCACCTCGGAAGGAAGGAAGGCTGAGGGAGGGAGAGAGGAAAGAATGGAGGGATGGAGGGAGGAAAGAAAGAAAGAAGGAAAGGAGGGAGGAAAGGAAGGAGAGAGGGAGGGAGGAAGGAAGAGCAATAGCGTTTAGATTTATATACCGCTTCACAGTGCTTTACAAAACCTCTCTTAAGTGTTTTATAGTGTCAGCCTCTTGCCCTCAACAATCTGGGTCCTCATTTTACCCACCTCAGAAGGAGCAAAGGCTGAGTCGACCTTGAGCCTGGTGAGATTCGAACTGCCAAATTACAACCGGTCAGCAGTTGGCGGAAGCAGCCTGCAATTTGGCAGTTCGGTTTGCCCTCTCAATACTGCGCCACCGTGGCTGATGCTGCTGTCACTCATAAATGGCTGAGGCTCCGCTGAGCTTCCTACCCACAACCCAAACCTCTAGCCTCGCCATGTGACAGCTCTTAATCAAAAAGATAAGCTGTGCGGTGCAAGATCGGTTAGCGGAAAGGTTCCGCGCCCAGCCTTCCAAAGGCCAGCAATCTGGGCTCAGCGGCTGCCTCCAAGCCAGGATACACTCCCCACCTGCTGCTGCAGGGATGTGCTCCGTTTCTGTGTCTCCTCCAGGGCTTCAGTGTTGCTGCTCAGTTGCGCCTGCCAAGTAAGGAAGAAATCTGGAGTTAGAAGGCAGATCGTTCCCAGAAACAACTTCTTAAAAACTTCCACTGTTGGAGCATCCACAACTTCTGCAGGCAAGTTGTTCCACTGGTTAATTAACTGTCAGGAAATTTCTCCTTAGTTCTAAGTTGCTTCTCTCCTTGGTTAGTTTCCACCCATCGCTTCTTCTTCTACCCTCAGATGCTTTGGAGAATAGCTTGACTCCCTCTTCTCTGTGGCAGCATCTGGGATATTGGAAGACTGCTATCCTGTCTCCCCTAGTCCTTCTTTTTGTTAAACTAGACATACCCCGTTCCTGCAACTGTTCTTCGTATGTTTTAGCCTCCAGTCCCCTAATCATCTTGGTTGCTCTTCTCTGCACTCTTTCTGGAGTCTCCACATCTTTTTTTACATCGTGGCGACCAAAACTGAATGCTGTATCTTCAGTCCTTAAGCTGCGGGTATTCTTATCCAATGATAGAGGTGGACAATGAAAATAGCATCTGAAGGGTTTGGGGTTAATGACCCCAAAGGGCGCAATTCCTGCTCTGGCACGCTGGACCCAGACCCCTCCATGATTAAAAATCTCGGCTCCCACCTTGACTCTTTCCAATTCGGACTCTTGCCGTCTTAAGGAACTTTCTAAACCTCCACATCTGTCCTTGAGTTTGGCGTTTTCTTTCTCCAGCCGGCTCTGCGTAGGAAGAGGAAGACACACAAATGTCTGGAGGCAGAGAATTTGCACTCTTCCCGATGTCCCCAAGCTCACCCAAAAAAACTAAAGCCTGAGGGAAAATTTGGGGAGGAGGCCTTTACCGTACTCTCAGCCTTCTTCCACACCATCAAGGGCCTATTCTACAGTCATGATTTTGGGGGGGGGGGGTGAGACGGACAGCTTTGAAACTGAAATCAGCCGGAAGGCCAAGGAGAAAGGGGCACTCACAGACTTCTGATGGGCAGCCTCCCTTTCCAACGTCTGGGCAGCTTCAAGGTCAGAAACCTGCTTTTCCAGCTGCTTCACTTGGTCCATCCACTGAGAGCGCATGGAAGAAAGGCCTTCCTGGGATTTGACCCGCTCCGACTCCAGATCCACTTGCTAAGGAGAGGAAGAGGAGACAGAAACAAAGGTGTTAAACGGGGGAAGGGAAGGAAGGATGAAAGGGGAGGAGAAACAAAAGGAAAAGGAAAAGGAAAGCAAGAGGAGAGGAGAGGAGAGGAAGATAGAAGAAGAAGGGAAGGGAAGGGAAGGGAAGGGAAGGAAGATAGAAGAAGGGAAGGGAAGGGAAGATGAAAGGGAAGGAGAAACAAAAGGAAAAGGAAAAGGAAAGGGAGAGGAGAGGAGAGGAGGGGAGGGGAGGGGAGGAGAGGAGAGGAGAGGAGAGGAGAGGAGAGGAGAGGAAAGGAAGATAGAAGAAGAAGGGAAGGGAAGGGAAGGAAGATAGAAGAAGGGAAGAGAAGGGAAGGGAAGGGAAGGGAAGGAAAGGAGGGGAAGGAAAAGGAAAAGGAAAAGGAAAAGGAAAAGGAAAAGGAAAAGGAAAAGGAAAAGGAAAAGGAAAAGGAAAAGGAAAAGGAGAAGGAAAAGGAAAAGGAAAAGGAAAAGGAAAGGAAAGGGGAAAGGAGGGGAAAGGGAAGGGAAGGAGAGAGAGAGAGAGAGAGAGAGAGAAAGAAAGAAAGAAAGAAAGAAAGAAAGAAAGAAAGAAAGAAAGAAAGAAAGAAAGAAAGAAAGAAAGAAGTAACTCTAGCACTCCATGAGGTGCATAACTGCTTCGAAGAAGAATCTGAAACTAAGGCAATGAGAAAGAAACCCAAGTTTCATGGAAGATTTTGGAACAGAAACTGGCCCCTGATCCGCCTTGAATTCCTGAGGATGATTTAACTTCGGGCCGAGACTAATCCCTTCTGCGTCTTCTCGCTGCCTGTCAAGAATTTTTCCTCTCTGCCCCAGTTTGGAGCAACGTTACCAGAAATGGAATCTCTCGGGCCTCTTACCAGCTTTTGGAGCTGTAATTCTTTCCCTCTGAGCTCATCTTGGCTCTTGGCCACGGCCTCCTTGGCGAGCTGGAGGGCTTCTTCCAAATCCTGCAGCTACAAAAGAACAAGAGGCTGTTCTTTCTTCGGCTCCTGCCCCCTTCGGCTCCTGCCGTCTCCCCCTCCCGCCCACCCACCCACCCACCCTGCCAGGATCTCGAGGAAAGCATTTATTTACCTGCTGCGATCTGCTCGCCTGGAGACTGCGGAGGGATTCCTCTGTCTCTTTCCGGCCCGCTTCTTCCGTGGCCAACCTGCAGTTCAGCTGGCTGATCTGGAGAAATTGGAAGTAAAGCACCAGTTTCAAGAAAAAACAAATCAAACGTAACTTGCAATCAGATGATAAATTGAGGATCTATACTGGAATCTAAAACTAAACCCAAGCAAAGGCAATTCTGGACATGCTCGGTGAATCTCGCAATTCCAAATATCTCCAGAGCAAACCACTCAAGGCTTCTTTTCTTTAAAATGAATCTCTCCGCCTTTACCAAGCCAAGAATTTCCCCCAGAAATATAAGCAATGGAATCTGTTCCTTTTCGGCCCAATGAGACTCTCAAGACTGGCCAGATCGATTTTGCGTGGTCCTACCTGAGTTTCCAGGAGATTTTGCCTCTCCTTGTGACCAGCTTGGGCCGTCAGCAGGTCTTGTCGAGTGTCTTCCAGGCTCTGCTCTAGAGCATTTTTCTACAAGAGGAAGGGGAAGGAGAGAAGAGAAGAGAGAGAAAAGGAGAGGAGAGTAAGGAGAAGAGACAGAAAGGGAGAGGGAGAGGGAGAGGGAGAGGAGAGGAAGGAGAAGAGAGGGAGAGAAGAGGAAGGAGAAGAGAGGGAGAGGGAGAGGGAGAGGAGAGGAGGAAGAGAGAGAAAGGGAGAAGGAGAGGAGAGGAAGGAGAAGAGAGGGAGAGGGGAGGAGAGGAGAGAGAAAGGGAAAGGGAGAGGAAAGGAAAGGAAGGAGAAGAGAGAGAAAAGGAGAGGGAGAGGAGAGAAGAAGGAGAAGAGAGGGAGAAGAGAGGAGAGGAAAAAGAGAGAGAAAGGGAAAGGGAAAGGGAGAGGAGAAGAGAGGATATATTAACCCTCAGAAATTTATGGTGAGCCAACCAACACAAACCAATTAACAACACTAAAACACACCCATAACAAAATAGATCGTGCAGATTAATTCGGAAGCACTTTATGCCTGTTCCCAGGCTCTCTTTCTTAACTCTGTCCGAATTATAACGAGGAGATCAGCAAATTCACCAGATCAGAGAGGCACTGGATTTCAGCTGCTAGAATTGGCTGAACTGGCGAAGGGAAATTACAGGGATCCCCAACCTCTGGAAAGCCACGTGTCGAAGGGAACTGGGCTAACCAAATAGAAATTTGCCCAAAGGGGAGGAATAGAACATTCGAAATAAAGTTTGTCCATTTCCGAAACCCGTTTACAAGCTCAAACAAATGTACTTCCTGCTCAGACCTAAAAAACAAAAAAAAATCATCACTGTTGTTGTTTTTCTTGTTTTTTTTTATAGCTATATTTCAAAGTTGATGGAGCCCAGAACAGATTTCCAACAGGAAAACATCATTATTAGCCCCTCTGCCGAATTTCTGTGGGACTCTTCAAGTGGATCCACTTGAGGTCTCTGCCTGAAGGTTGACCTGTGTTCACTTCTCCTGAGGTTCACTTGAGTCTCTGCCTCACAGGCTCTGTTCTGTCCCCCCTCGCCTCCATCCGAGCGATGGCTTAATTAGCCGGCACTATCAGCTCTGGCAGCAAACTCGCGAGCGTCTGCCAAGTGACTCTGTTATCTCCCTTGATGCCGATGAGTCACCCAGGAACAAACAGTACTTCAGCTCTAGTTAAGCAGTTGATTTGCCTGCTACGAAGAGGCACAGCACTCTTGCTGCCTTCATATCCTGTGGGGTGTGGCTCCATGACTCAGCACTTCCTAGACCTGCCCCACCCCTGCTTCTGTTGTTCCCTCCTCTCCTGCCTACGAAACCTAGGGTCCAGCCAGGCCTGATTGCCATCAGCTGGGTCTGGAGGCGTGGCCTGGGGGGGCAAGAGTCAGGGGATGGAGGCCTCGTTATCTCCTCCACCTGGCCTGCCTCTGGCTCCTGGAGCTGAGCCAGGGAAGCCGGTGCTCCCGAGGTAAGTCTTGACGGCCCTTCCCCCTCACTTTGCAAGTCACTTTTTGGCAGGGGGGCCGGCTCGGGGAGCAAAGACACAACAGACTCCTGGCTCTCACTTAAACTTTGTGAAGTTTGAACAATGAAGACCCTCTCGGTCCGGCGGCCCATCTCAGCTGACCCCTCTTCCCGCTGTCCCAATCCATCTTCTACTCACCTCCCTCAACAGCTCCTGGAAATGCTCGTCCCCAGACAGGCTGCCTTCCAGTCGCTTCTCCAAGACGGCTACCTTCTCCTGCAGTTGGTCCGCCAGCTGGGTCTTCTCCTCCACTTGGAGAGCCATCTGTGGACAACACAGAGGAGATGTTTGGCAGCCCATCGCCTAGAGAGGCAAACCTGCCTTTAGAAGGAGGGGAGGGCTCCATTCTCCGGCCTGCCAGGAAGACCTTTGGTGGTCACATCAGATCTTCCTTCCTTCTGCAAAGCTGTTCTGTCTCCCCTCGCCTCCGTCCGAGCGATGACTTAATTAGCCGGCACTATCAGCTCCGGCAGCAAACTAGCGAGCATCTGCCAAGTGATTCTGTTATCTCCCTTGATGCCGATGAGTCACCCAGGAACAAACAGTACTTCAGCTCTAGTTAAGCAGTTGATTTGCCTGCTACAAAGAGGCATAGCAGCCCTCGCTGGTTTTATATCCTGTGGGGTGTGGCTCCATGACTCAGCACTTCCTAGGCCTGCCCCACCCCTGCTTCTGTTGTTCCCGCCTCTCCTGCCTACGAAACCTAGGGTCCAGCCAGGCCTGATTGCCATCAGCTGGATCTGAAGGCATGGCCTGGGGGGGAAAGAGTCAGGGGCCGGAGGCCTCGTTATCTCCTCCACCTGGCCTGCCTCTGGCTCCTGGAGCTGAGCCAGGAAAGCCGGTGCTTCTGAGATAAGTCCTGAAAGCCCTTCCCCCTCACTTTCCGAGTCACTTTCTGGCAGGGGGCCCGGCTCGGGGGCCACAGACACAACAGGCTCCTGGCTCTCACTTAAACCTTGTGAAGTTTGAACAATGAAGACCCTCTCGGTCCGGCGGCCCATCTCAGCTGACCTCTCTTCCCACTGTCCCAATCCATCTTCTACTCACCTCCCTCAACAGCTCCTGGAAATGCTCGTCCCCAGACAGGCTACCTTCCAGTCGCTTCTCCAAGACGGCTACCTTCTCCTGCAGTTGGTCCGCCAGCTGGGTCTTCTCCTCCACTTGGAGAGCCATCTGTGGACAACACAGAGATGTTTGGCAGCCCATCGCCTAGAGAGGCAAACCTGCGGCCAGAAAGGTCAAAGCTCCCTTAACAACGATGCTCGCCTAGCAACAGGAATTTGGGGCTCAATTTGCGGCCGAGGACTGCTTATATCCATTTTTGTTTGTTTGTTTGTTTCTCTGGTTTGTGGCCCGGCCATTCCTCGGAGCCCAAAGCTATGCCAGAGAATCCAAAGGAAGAGAAAACCCTTCTTCCAAAACTCCCCCTTGCTCTTAATGTTTAAGGCCGCTAGCCGGAGATCTCTAACCTTTTGCCTTTGCTCTTGGAATTCCAGCTTCAGGGATCTGTGTTCTCCCTGCAGCACCTCCAGGTTCTTTTCCGTACTAGAGGCAGCCAGCTGAGCCTAGGAGATTCGAGAAAAAGAAAAAGAAAAAAAGATCCTGAAATCGACTCTGGGACACCTGCTGGTCCGAGGGCTCCTTTAAGGAAAGGATTCTGCCTCTCCCCCTGGGTCAGCTGTTCCTGGGATGCTTTTAAGGCCGTGACGGCGAACCTGTGGCACGCAAAGCCATCTGGTCTTCACACGCGCATGTACCCCAGTTTCTGGTGCGCATGCGCACGAGAAGACCAGCTGGCCAGTGTGCGTGCCCATGCCGAAAACCGGAAGATCATCTTCTCGCCACGCGCGAGGGTATCTCTGGGAGGATACCCAATAGAATAGAATAGAATAGAATTCTTTTATTGGCCAAGTGTGATTGGACACACAAGGAATTTGTCTTTGGTGCATAGGCTCTCAGTGCACATAAAAGAAAAGATACATTAGTCAAGAATCATAGAATAGAATAGAATAGAATAGAATAGAATAGAATAGAATAGAATAGAATAGAATAGAATAGAATAGAATAGAATAGAATTCTTTATTGGCCAAGTGTGATTGGACACACAAGGAATTTGTCTTTGGTGCATAGGCTCTCAGTGCACATAAAAGAAAAGATACATTAGTCAAGAATCATAGAATAGAATAGAATAGAATAGAATAGAATAGAATAGAATAGAATAGAATAGAATAGAATAGAATAGAATTCTTTATTGGCCAAGTGTGATTGGACACACAAGGAATTTGTCTTTGGTGCATAGGCTCTCAGTGCACATAAAAGAAAAGATACATTAGTCAAGAATCATAGAATAGAATAGAATAGAATAGAATAGAATAGAATAGAATAGAATAGAATAGAATAGAATAGAATAGAATAGAATAGAATAGAATAGAATAGAATAGAATTCTTTATTGGCCAAGTGTGATTGGACACACAAGGAATTTGTCTTTGGTGCATAGGCTCTCAGTGCACATAAAAGAAAAGATACATTAGTCAAGAATCATAGAATAGAATAGAATAGAATAGAATAGAATAGAATAGAATAGAATAGAATAGAATAGAATAGAATAGAATAGAATAGAATAGAATAGAATTCTTTATGGGCCAAGTGTGATTGGACACACAAGGAATTTGTCTTGGGTGCATCTGCTCTCAGTGTACATAAAAGACAAGATACCTTCATCAAGGTACAACATTTACAACACCAATGATTGTCAACATATCAATATAAATCACAAGGATTACCAGCAACAAAGTTACAGTCATACAGTCGTAAGTGGAAGGAGATGGGTGATGGGAAGGATGAGAAAATTAATAGTAGTGCAGATTCAGTAAATAGTTTGACAGTGTTGAGGGAATTATTTTTTTAGCAGAGTGATGGCCTTCAGGAAAAAACTGTTCTTGTGTCTAGTTGTTCTGGTGTGCAGTGCTCTATAGCATCGTTTTGAGGGTAGGAGTTGAAACAGTTTATGTCCTGGATGTGAGGGGTCTGTAAATATTTTCACGGCCCTCTTCTTGATTCGTGCAGTATACAGGTTTTAAAAACAGCTCCGGTTTTAAATCAATATGTTGTGTGATTAACTATGAATAAGACAAGGGACGTTTACAATATGTTTATAAGAAATAAAAGTGCTATGCTAATTTGCATAGCATACCCATCAGGAAAGTGACTTTTCTAAGAAGCTGGGTTGGCAGAGGTTTGGCAGCTACACACATCAGAGTGCCAAGCCTCCGATGGGAAGAGTTGAAGGAAAGCAGGACCACAAACGTCACACAACCGACCTTCTGCAGATCAACTGACACGCATTGGACGTAGGATTGCAGCTCTTGGCTCCGTCCTTCCAAGCTGGTGATCTTGTTCACTGCGCTCTCCCTGGCATCTCTGAGCTCATCCCTGCGTGGAAGATGGGAAGAGGCACTTTTGAGCCACAGGTCAAACTGTTGTGACCTAGGCCCAAGTAGTTATTACCAAACACAAGTCAGTCCTAAACAAACGCATTTTATTAAAACAGCTGAGAATTACTTCTTTCTCATCTTAGTCCAAATTAATTCCAAAACAAAGCCCTTCAGAAAAAGAGGCAGAGGAACAGGAGGAGCCTGTTCCTAATGCACGCATGAGAAGAGCTGCCAGAAGGTAAGAGCAGCTCAAGCAAAGAGGACGACTCGGGAGCAGGGGCAAGAGATGATTGGCCCCTCCCATAAGGCTTAAAAGACCAGCAAAAGTGTTTGGGCTTTGCTGGAAAACAACATTGATAGCTTTCTCTTGTTGCATTTGTTTCATATCGATGTCTTCTGAACTTTTGTCAAGAAAGGCCTTTTGCAGTTTGCCTAATTGGACCATGCTCGTGCATGGGCTGAGGATAGGACTGGCGATAGGACTGAGGAATTTGTGTTGGGAGGAATTTCTTTTAATTTAGTTCTATGCTAAGAATGAAGTAATTCTCAGCTGTTCTAATAAAGTTTGTTTTTACACTGACTGAGTTTCCTACTACATACTGGGGCCTGGGTCACAACAGCGGGTATGACTCAAGACACCCCACCCAATCCTCTCAGGCAGCTAACGTCTTCTCCTACCTTTCCACTGTAAGGTCCCCCTGCTGTCGTTGCAGCTCCTGAACTTCTCTGGCCAGGCGAGAGGACAAGTCCTGTGAGACTTGTAGCTCGTCTCGTGTTTGTAGCAACTCCTGGGTGGAAGATCTCAGCTCTCCCTCCATCCGGGCCAAGGACTCCTCCTTTTTCAGAAGCTAGATGTTTTAACAAGGAGCTCTTTTTTTTTTCTTTTTCTTTTTTTAAATAATAGTTCATTCAAAGAAAGTTAAAATACAAACACCAAAATATTTTTTTAAAAACGAAACAAAAATACATTAAAAAGAAAATGCGTCTTATATACACACAGTATTCTAATTGAATGCTGGTTATTATAACGCCCTGTATGTAAATGTTTTAGAAGGAACTCTTTCAAATTTGAGGTGCTTAACACAGCCCAACAAACACTGCCACTTAGATAAATCGTGGTAGGGAAAATGATAAAAGATTATCGCAGGTTGACACAGACTTATTGTTACCTAGTTTGGATAATGAAACATCTGCCAGGAAACAACCAAGCTAGAAAGAGAGAGAGAGGAATGGAAGAAAGGGGAAGGAGAGGAAGATAGGAAAGGGGACAAGAGGAGGAGAGAAGGGGAGGAAGGAGGAAAAGAGGGGAGGAGTGGGGGATAGGAAGGAGGAAGGAGAGGAAGAGGAAGAAAGTAGGAGAGGCGAGGAGGGAGGGAGGGGAAAAAGGAGAAGAAGGTTTGTTGTGAAAGGAAGGGAAAGAAAGGGTAGAAGAGCAACCCCAAATGTAATTAAAATGTCTTATCTTCGTGTTTTCTTCAGAAAAAAAATATACATGATTATTTATGGACAAGAGAATGTACATTTACAACATGTGTATAAGAAAGGGGGGAAAAAACTTTTTATAAAAAACAAAACAAAAAAGGAAACCGCCAAGCTCAGAGATCCCCAAGGACCCCTAAAATCGTGTTGAGCTAGAAATGTTTCCGAGCGATCCACCCCGAGCCTTTCGAAAAAGCTCCACGCTCTCAAATCGAGCCTTCATGGACTTGCACGCAAAACCGGATGGAATGAACAAAAATGGGGGTGGGGAGGAAAAGAAGGCACGATTCAAGGTAGGGGGAAAAAAAAAATAATGTTAAGAGTGAGCTGGGTGCATTCGGGACCAGAAGCCGGGGCTCCATCAACCACATCCCGGAAGAAAAATGTGGAAACCCCAACCGGAAGAAATCCTTACCATGTGCTTGATTTTCGCAAGCTCCTGTTGTTGGAAGCCTTCCAGCTCGTCCATCTCATCCCTCTTCTGGAAGAGATTCAAACTCTGTTCTCTCATTTCTTGCAACTGGGCTAAAAGAAGCGTCCTCTCCTGTTTAAAGAGCCGAGGCACAAGAAGGATGGGAAAATAAGAAGGACGGAAAGAAGGAAGGAAGGAAAGTCTCGACTTCAGGGCAAAACTTAAACCAGGTTTAGAAAAATAGGCAAGGAGGGGGGGGAACTATCTCAAGATAGTTTAGGAATCTGGAAATCCAGTCTTACAAGATGCAGCATTTCTGATGGACTTGCAGGGATTTGAGGGCAGTCCCCGAAGCTGATATAGCTCTTTCCTTTTGGGTCACTTGGACGCAGTGCCCTTTGACCGACCGACCACCCACTCACCCTAAAGTAATAGCACTTATATACCGCTTCACAGTGCTTTACAGCCCTCTGAGCTGGTCAGGATTAGTCTGCAATACTGCATTCTTACTACTGCACAGGAAGGAAGGAAGGAAGGAAGGAAGGAAGGAAGGAAGGAAGGAAGGAAGGAAGGAAGGAAGGAAGGAAGGAAGGAAGGAAGGAAGGAAGGAAGGATGGAAGGAAGGAAGGGAGGGAGGGAGGGAGGAGATGGGAATGAGAGGGAGGGAGGGGAAGGAAGGAAGATCAAGGAAGGAAGGAAGGAAGGAGAAAGGAAGGAGAAAGGAAGGAAGGGAGGGAGGGAGGGAGGGAGGGAGGGAGGAAGGAAGGAAGGAAGGAAGGAAGGGAGGGAGGGAGGGAGGGAGGAGATGGGAATGAGAGGGAGGGAGGGGCTCCTTGTTTTCTTTCTGCAGCGCCTCTCAGAGACCCAAATGTCCATCATCTGAGCTCCCCCTCCTTCCCCCACCCTGCCCACAAGGCCTTCAAATTTCCCCCCAAACCAAGCACCATGTTTGTCCATCCTTGGTTTCACGCCATCTCCTCACCTTTTCCAGATGGGATAGTTTTTCTCGCCACTCCTGGGAAAAGAGAAAGGGACAACTCAACATCAGCATGGCTGCCCCGAGCGCCAGCACGAAGGAGGGTTTTCGCCTGGAAGGACTCAGTAAAAAGGAAAGCAAGGAATAGGGTAGAGACCGCCAAGGCCCGCAGGAAAGAACCCCGACGCTCAAACAGCTGCTCTGACATCATATGAGAGAGAGAGAGAAAGATGCATGTATTACATCACAGAGAAGGCTCCATCCTTAAAGGCGCAGCCATTATTTACAATTGGAGGTGGGGACCCTTTGCGATCTATACACAACGTCATTTCATTTTAACGTATGCCGATTAGCGTACATTCAAAGCAGTGGCGAGATCTCAATTTTTTTTACAAACAGTCACGGAGCGAACGGCTGCACGCTGGGGAAGACCTGCATGCCATTAGCCCTAGAACGGCTTTAAAAAAATTATTATTTTAATCACAAAAACGAAGAGGGTGGGGGGGGGGGAGGGGAAGATTATAAATTGATTGATTGCCATCGTACAGGAATAATGGTAGAATTAAACAAGTTGGAATGGTGTAAAGTCGGGGCTGCTCGGTAACCACTCCGGAAGGGAAAGGGGAAGGAAAGAGGAGTAAAGAAGGAAGAAAGTAGGTAGGCAGTTGGTAGGTAGGAAAGAAGGGAGGGGGAAGAAAGGATAGGAGGAGAAGAAGGAGGGGAAGATAGAAGGTTAGAAAGGATGGAAGTGAGAAGTGGGAAGGAGGAAAGCGAGGAGGAGGATGGTGGGGAAAGTAGAAGAAGGATGAGAAGGGTAGAAAGGATTAAGGAAGGGAGTGGCGACCGAGCAGGCCCGACTAAGCATAATCTGAGTAATAGGATCGATTGTTGGATAAGTGATTGTACTGTACACTGGTCAAATTGTGGGAATTATTATGGAAAATTTAAAAAAAATTAATAAAAAAACAAACAAACAAAGAGGGGATTGCAACCCATCTGTCTCGACACCAATGCAGTCGTGGTTGGATAGCTTTCTAAAGTTTTGTTGTTGTTGTCTTTTCCCTGGGCGGTGGTCACGGAATCCAGGAAAAAAATACCCCGTCTTCCTCTCTCTCTCTCTCTCTCTCTCTCCTGAATGGTTTTATACCACCTTCGAGGCAGAGCTGTGGTGACATTTCACGGGAAAAAAAGCTACCTGGTCTTTCTCCTCCAGCGTCAGGCTCAGCTCTTCCGCCATCTTGCCTAGGTTGGTCTGGTGCGTCTCGTTCTGTTCTTGGAGTTTCTTCACGAAGGCTGTGCGGGCGACAACGGAAGGCCTGAGTGTAAGTGAAACCGGGCCTTGCGCCTGAATGAAAGCGGAGAGCTACCTGTTTAGGGAGGAGGGCGACGCCTTGCCAGAATTCACCTCTCCCGGGTTCAATATTGTCTTTTTCTAACTGGCAGCAAACTTGTTTTTAGCCGCCTATCTGCTCTCTCTCGCTCTCTACAATTTTGCTGGGAAATGCCATGCTTGTACAGACCCATTTAGCAACGTAATTGGGATCAGCAACCCGGGCGTTAAAATGAAGCGGTCGCTAGGTGCAATTGTGCGGATCTGCTTGGCTTGGCTTTGCAGACCTGCGAAGGTCACGAAGGCAGGTTATGGGCAGTGAAGTTGACTTTCTCATCCCCGTCACAACTGCAAACCTGTCGCTAAAGCAGGTTCCTGTATTCTAACACCGTTGGATTTCCTTCCTCTGCACCCGCCGTACAATTTATGTATTTATTTATAAAACACGTTGGCCGCACATTTTACCATAGGGTAACTTTGGATTAGTGGAAGCTAATCAAGGAGAGAAGCAATTTAAAACGAAGGAGAAATTTCCTGGCAGTGAGAACACAATTCATCAGTGGAACTCCTCGCCTCCAGAAGTTGTGGATGCTCCAACACTGGAAGCTTTTAAGAAGAGGTCGGAGAACCATTTGTGTTGTGCCTCGCTCACTCCCCCCACCGCAGCCGGGCCCCTCTTATCTCCTGCCAAACGCTGATAGTGCTGAAGAATGTCCTGGCATGCCTCCAACCCCCAGCCCTGGCACCATGCCCAGACAAACCGAACAAACAAACCTCCCTCTGATAGCATGTGCGCCTGAAGCCAGCCATGAGCTGGGATTACCAACAGCTGGGGACGAAACGATGCAATGGATAGATCCACGCTTCCGGAGAATGGAGAAGCGATGTCAGCAAAAGGAAGGGAGGGGCAGGCCTGGATAAGTGCTGAGTCATGGAGCCACACCCCATGGCCTATATAAAGGATCTGCTTTCTGGCATTCTCTGAGTCAGGCAAAGT
Source organism: Ahaetulla prasina (assembly GCF_028640845.1). NCBI lineage: Eukaryota > Metazoa > Chordata > Lepidosauria > Squamata > Colubridae > Ahaetulla > Ahaetulla prasina. The sequence goes on from NC_080554.1 coordinate 3,636,127, forward strand.
CTAACTTGGATTGCTGAAGTCAAATCCTGGTCTCCTGCCTGCCCTGAGAACTCTTGACAGAACTTTGGCAAAGCTGCAGAGGCTTCGCAGCCTCGCTTGATACGGACTTCCCCAACCCGGCCGTCAGAGGAGGAGTGGGACACGATAATTTGTCTGAAGTGGTGGAGGGTTTCCTGCCTAAGCAGGGGGTTGGATTAGAAGACTTCCAAGGTCCCTTCCAACTCTGTTATTATATTCTAGTCCAGTGATGGCTAACCTTCACGTGCCAAAAGCTGGGGGAGTGGGGGGGGGGGTCGTGCCCTCGCATGTCCACCCCCATAATTCTATGTGCCCCACGCATGTGTGTGAAACCTCTCTGCGCTCCCCCCGCTTTTGGCACAGTGGGCCCAATAGGCCCACCAGGGGCCTATCCAGTAAACCGGGGGTCTCCAACCTTGGCAACTTTAAGCCTGGTGGACTTCAACTCCCAGAATACCCCAGCCAGCTTTGCTGGGAGTTGAAGTCCGCCAGGTTTTTTTTTTTAATTGAAAAAGTTTTACAACAAAAAAAATTTTTTTTAACAATTATTCCCTTCCCCCTTCCCCCCTCCCCCCGAGACTTCCCAGAGCAAAATACAGGGTATAACATTTAACAAGCATATGCTAAAATACTACAAAAACCATAACCCATAATCTCTTCTTCCCCCCTTGCTCCCTTAACTCTCCTTTCCCTTTTAAACAAATACACAAATACAATACATTCCCTACAGTCACTCATAAGCTATTTGATACTTTTTAGTCTGATACTTATTTTGAATATAATCAATCTATTTTCTCCATTCTACTATATATCGTTCTTGTGAATAGTCTTTCAGGTACGCAGAAATTTTTGCCATTTCTGCCAAATTTGGAACTTTTGAGTGTCAATTTTTCAATTGTAGACAATTCTTCTTTCTTCCAATATTGCGCCACCAAAAGTCTCGCTGCTGATAATAAGTTCAATATTAATTTAGTCTCTATTACTGTACAAGTCCACCAGGCTTAAAGTTGCCAAGGTTGGGGAGCCCTGCACTTGTTAAGTCAAGGACTACCTGTAGTTGACAAAACTTAAAGAAACAGCTGCCCAGCAAATAAGCAGCCTCTATATCCAAGAACGATGCTGTCCCCTGCTATATTGTTATAATTATTATTTTAAAATTGTTCTTCTGAGGTTTCTAATGCTTTTATCAGATGGGAAATAACAGGTACGTACAATCTTGATGTGTCTCTAACGCGTTTTCAAGCTTCTCCTTGATCTTCTGCAGGTTGCGGACCTGTTCAGCATAATCTTAGTGGAAGGACGGGGTGGCACCAACCAGTTAAAACAGACAGACAGACAGACAGACAGACAGACAGACAAAGGGTGGGTGGGGGTGGAGAAGGGAATTAGCTATTTTAAAATCTGAACGGAAAGGAAGAATGGTTTTATAGTCTTGGAATCATAGCCTCCTGCAGGACAATAACAAGGGCATCACCCTCATTCCTGCACTTTGAAATACCAAGGCAGAGAACGGAAGTAAAATAAATTTGCCAATAAAAGGAATAATTTTACCCGCAAAAGCAAGGGCTTTTGAAAGCCCCTTCCACACCAAAAAGCTTCTAGTCCATTGGAGTAAATTGCAAACAGCTCTTTCAGATACTTCAGCAGTTGGGAAACCTGGGGGGGGGGGGAGAATCTCCCAGAGATCACCCACCACTTCATTGAGCAATAGGAAAACAGCAGCTACGTTGACAAAAGGCTGGATTTTGAAAGAGAGCTCAAGTAGAATGGTAAATGAGGTTGTTGGAATAGAACTGAGCCCCCACCCCTCACCCGGAAACTCATGGAAAGACCCTGTGCAATTCACACCCTTTGACTAGCCTCGTGAGGTTGCTACAGAGAGAAAAGTGGAGTTAGGATAGCAATCCTACAATCAATAAGTTGAACAACTTGCCTTCAGAAGTTGTGAATGCTCCAACACTGGAAATTTTTAAGAAAATGTTGGATAGCCATTTGTCTGAAATGGTGTAGAGTTTCCTGCCTCGGCAGGGGGTTGGACTAGAAGACCTCCAAGGTCCCTTCCAACTCTGATATTATATTATATTATATTATATTATATTATATTATATTATATTATATTATATTATATTATATTATATTATATTATATTATATTATATTATATTATATTATATTATATTATATTATTATATTATATTATATTATATTATATTATATTATATTATATTATATTATATTATATATTATATTATATTATATTATATTATATTATATTATATTAAGATCAGAGAAAGTTACCCTTCCTGACTGTCGTTCATTTGAAACGGGGATGGAAGGAAGCAGCGTTTGTCTGTTTGAAACTAGTATCCTCTTTGCACGACAAGAAACATACCGGATAGCTTGACTTCGAGCTTCCGTATGTGTTCATTTCTTCGGAACAGCTGCGACGAGAGGTCTTCTCTGGAGCTGCTTCCATCGGATGCCTTGGTAGGAAGAAGACGCAGAAAAACATTAATAACCTGGAATGGGCCAACCCATTACGAGGTGATAAAAAAAAGTTTGGATCCTATTCCCCACTTTCCTTTATTTCTTTTTAATCCCAACTTTTACTATTTTTATCAATAGCATAAAAACGATTTTAAACGGTTTGCCCCCTTCTTGCGTTTGGCATGGGGCGAGAATATTCTCTCCTCCTCCTCCTCCTTTTTCTCCCCGCACAAAACAACAACCCTGTGAGGTGGGTTGGGTGGAGAGTGAATCATCAGGTTCCGGAACGGCGCTGTGAAATAAGACTGCAGAGAACCAGGATCCTTGGTGCCGAGGTCTTTGTCAGGCGCTCCGGCAGGTTCCAACAATCAGCATTTACAAAGTGAGGTATTGTCGGTGCTAAAGGGTAGTGCTCCCCACCACCTTTTTAAAGACACCCATGACTCCACCCCTTGGCTCCGCCCCCATCGCGTGCTCCGCTTCCAACTCCCTCCCGGCTAACCCGCATCCGTCCTAGCAGAGCCAACGCACATCATCTGCACCTCCATAACCGCCTGGTTTGGCTCTGCAACCCAACAAGACAGACACAGACTTCAGAGGATCGTTAGAACTGCAGAAAAAACCATGGCTACCAACCTGCCTTCCATTGAGGATTTGTATACTGCACGAGTCAAAAAGAGGGCTGTGAAAATATTTACAGACCCCCTCCCATCCTGACCATAAACTGTTTCAACTCCTACCCTCAAAACGACGCTACAGAGCACTGCACACCAGAACAACTAGACACAAGAACAGTTTTTTCCCGAAGACCATCACTCTGCTAAACAAATAATTCCCTCAACACTGTCACACTATTCACTAAGTCTGCACTACTATTAATCTTTTCATCATTCCCATCACCCATCTCCTCCCACTTATGACTGTATGACTGTAATCTTGTTGCTGGTTTCCTTAAGATTTATATTGAATGTTTCCCTAGGACTATCATTAAGTGTTGTACCTTATGATTCTTGATGAACGTATCTTGTCTTTTATGTACACTGAGAGCGTATGCACCAAAGACAAATTCCTTGTGTGTCCAATCACATTTGGCCAATAAAAAATTCTATTCTATTCTATTCTATTCTATTCTATTCTATTCTATTCTATTCTATTCTATTCTATTCTATTCTATTCTATTCTATTCTATTCTATGATTGTTGATGAACGTATCTTGTCCTTTATGTACACTGAGAGCATATGCACCAAAGACAAATTCCTTGTGTGTCCAATCACACTTGGCCAATAAAAAAAAAATTAAAAATTCTTATCAGTGCTTTAGTTTTCAGGCTTTAGCTCCGCCCAGTTACTTGGCTCATCATATCAGCCAAGACTTGGTCCCGCGCAGGCGGGGTCTGGACAGGTAGGCTGGTTGGCCGGACACGCTCCTAGGCATCGCCGGGTCAGTAAGTGAGCTCCCCGGTCCCACCTGAATGGTAGCCCCAAGCCATGGCGCGGCGGGGCTGACATGCCTAAAATGGGACTAGAACTCACTGTCTCCTGGTGATTGGCCCAAAGTCATTCGCTGGCTTTCGTGCTTATGGTGGGACCAGAACTCACCGCCTCCTGGTAATAGATTCAAAAGGACAAGGAAACCAACTCCTCATGGACTAATCTACCTCTAGGAGTAAATGAAGCGCCGACTCGTTTCATGTTTCTACAAACTTCCCCAACAGATCTGTTGAGTCCTTTGCCAATGTTAGTCATGCTAAGTAATACCGGTATGAGCTATTTTCCAAGCGGGTTTTGTTTTTTTTTAAATTCTCTGGGCTTTACCCAAACAAGACTCAGGTTATTGGCTTTTTTTTTTAATTTAAACAAGTGTCTTTTGGCCTCTGAAAAGGTGCGTTTGAACGCCATCTCTTGACACTTACAAAATCGTCCCCCGACTCTGCTCCTGCTGACGTGACCGATTCTTTGCTGATCGATCTGGGCATCCTGGCTAGTCCCCCGGGCCGTGGGGCAGTAGCCGCCTCATCCGCAATCTTCTTCTTCAGTTTGGCGAACATCTTCTTCTGGCTAGGGTGGCCGGCTTTCAGAAACCAAAAGCCGCCCCCTCCCCTCCTCCTCAGATGCCCCCCAGAAATGGACGGCAGGAATCTTCCATTCGATCAGCTACGTTCCCTCAAGGGGCTCATAATCCAATCGTTGCTGGTACATTAAAAACAAACAGAAGACGGTTTTTTTTGGAACCCGGACAAAACAATTACACACGGATATCATCTAGCTATTTATGGGAATCAGTCTAAGGCCATGACTCTATGTACAGAACAATCAAAACGTTTTTGATGGTAGTTCTTCGCCCCAACATAATTTTATGGACTGGACGTTTAGCCAATGAGGACGCAGGCTGGTGTTTCTAAACGGATCCAATTCTTTATTGTTCCTTAAATAATCTATCTGATCCTAATCAAGTTAATCAAGTTGCCTGCAGAAGTTGTGAATGCTCCAACACTGGAAATTTTTAAGAAAATGTTGGATAACCATCTGTCTGAGATGGTGTAGGGTTTCCTGCCTGGGCAGGGGGTTGGACTAGAAGGCCTCCAAGGTCCCTTCCAACTCTGTTGTTATTATTATTATTATTATTATGTATTTCAATCAGCTGGTGGGGGAAGGGGAAATATTAAGAAGGATCTCATATTAAATTAACACAATACGCATTCAGCAAGGATAGCTTAAAAAGAAGTTGTCTATTAATTTAGGGCAAGAAAACATTCCATAATTGCCTTTACTAGTTTTACAAATAATTCATGGCAGCGAACATATCCAGCGCTTCTTCCTTCTTACAATAAGTTAGGTGGGTTGGGCTGAAAGAGAAGAATCGGCCCAAGCTGGCTTTCACAGCTAATACAGGACTTGAACTCATAGTCTCCCGCTTTCTAGCCTGGAGCCTTAACCACTAGACCAAACTAGCTCCAATCAAAACTTGATGGTGATGTCATCTTGTCAACTTTGTCAAAGTCGTACATTTCTTGTCAATTTCCAGTTGGTTGTTTCGTTCTGTGCGGTTAACCCCAAAAAGAAAGGGTGAATCTTCACAACCAGAAGGAAAAAAAATCCAGTTTTACGACAACAAACAGGGTTTGTTAAAAACAAAGGCGTGACTAAGACTAAAAAAATAAATAAATGACAAAAGGTATTAGAATATATGGAAGATATTACTGTAAAACAGGATGGCTCTTTCTCAACACCTTTGGCCTTGTTGGTTTGAGGTATCGGAGGGATTCTGCCGTTGAGGTGCCCCGGGTTTAAACCAGGGGTGAAATCCAGCAGGTTCTGGAGAACCGGTAGCGGAAGTTTTGAGCAGTTCGGAGAACCGGCAAATACCGCCCCTGGCTGGCCCCAGGAGAAGGGAGGGAATGGGGATTTTGCAGTATCCTTCCCCTGGAGTGGGGTGGGAATGGGGATATTGCAGTATCCTTCCTCTAGAGTGGGGAGGGAATGGAGATTTTGCAGTATCCTTCCCCCAGGAGTGGGGAGGGAATGGAGATTTTGCAGTATCCTTCCCCCAGGAGTGGAGAGGGAATGGAGATTTTGCAGTATCCTTCCCCCAGGAGTGGGGAGGGAATGGAGATTTTGCAGTATCCTTCCCCTGGAGTGGGGAGGGAATGGAGATTTTGCAGTATCCTTCCCCCAGGAGTTGGGAGGGAATGGAGATTTTGCAGTATCCTTCCCCGGCCACACCCACCAAGCCAGGCCCACAGAACCGTTAGTAAAAAAAAATTAGATTTGACCACTAGTTTAAACAGCAAAAAATGAACCTACCAATGCAGGATAGATGGGCTGAAGGAGAACCTTTTCACCAAGCCTATAAAGACAATAAGCTTCTCGTGAGCTCAGGCTTCCTACCTACCTGATACCAGTATAAACCCACTATGAATAATTCACTGTGTTCCTGGCTACTCTGCAAAAGCTGCCTGACACCTAATACCGCCGCACTGAAATACTGATCTCTCATCGGTGACCAGACTAATTTCGAGATAGCCATACCAAGGAGTCCTTTTTTGCCATACTATGCTAAATACGACTATCTCAAGACGTTTAGTGGTGTTTATAAGGTACAGAAACCCAATATTGAACACTTGGGAAATAATAACCATCAGGGATGAAGTTTCCCAGGAGATCACAATTCCAAATTTGGCACCCTGTTCTCATTCTGAAAGCAGAAGAACTATTGGCAGTGAGCAGCTTCATTTCTAATGCCTAAAAGTGCACTCTCCTCTCTCTTACAATGGCAGTGCTGAAGGAAAGCAGGAGCAGTAAAGCAAGGGCCTCTGGTGGCTCAGACTGCTAAGACAGTCTGTTATTAACAGCAGCTGCTTGCAATTACTGCAGGTTCAAGTCCCACCAGGCCCAAGGTTGACTCAGCCTTCCATCCTTTATAAGGTAGGTAAAATGAGGACCCAGATTGTTGGGGGCAATAAAAGTTGACTTTGTATATAATATACAAATGGATGAAGACTATTGCTTAACATAGTGTAAGCCACCCTGAGTCTTCGGAGAAGGGCGGGATATAAATGCAAATAAAATAAAAAATAAATAAAAATAAATAAATAAAATAAGATGACGATGGCAGGAGAAGGATCTCAAATGGATCTTCCAATGCACTTAAGGCGAAGAAGATTGCGTCGGGTTGTACCTTATCTTCCAGAAGACTCCATAACCTCAGAAGAATTAGTTATGCAAGTCTGGGAAATGGTTATAGCTGAGCTTAGCTTTGGAACTCCGGAAGGAATCTAGGACTCCAAAAATAGCTTAGCCTGGTCCAGAGAGAGCAGAATGTTAATCAAACCTACAGCAAAAGGAGGTGGGGCGGGGAAGAAAATGGAATAACCAGGGCATGGGACCCTTTGCATTTTCTTCCGGTGTCCAGAGTATGTCCAGCTTCTTTGTGCTCTCTCTCTCTCTATATATATATGTGTATGTATGTATGTATGTTTTCTGAGGTGTTTGTATGTAGGTCTTTGGTTATTCGGGTTTTCTCCCGCGTAAAATTATTAATTTTATGCGGGAGAAAACCCGAATAATTAAAGACCTACATATATTACTCTGACAATGTCAGCTTAGTAGAATAAAATTTTAATTATTTCCATTCTGGAGCATGCATAATGTCTGTTTTTTGTTTATACACACACACACACACACATCCATCATACATACATATAAAAACAAACTATTCTAAAAATACGACTTCCAGGTCTACTTGTAAAGAAAGAAACAGACATTCTGCGAATAACTAAAATTTTATTCTACTAAGCTTTCGTCAGCCATCTGCTGACCATCGTCAGAGTATTAGACTGCCATTGCAGAGATCTCTGCCTTGATATGCCATTAGTCCATTTGGCCATTGCACGCATGATAGGCCTTTCCAACTACCAATCGTGTGTATATATAATATAATATACAATATACTATCTATCTATCTATCTATCTATCTATCAAATCTCTCTCTCTATCTACTCTATCTGTATATCTGTCTGTCTGTCTATCTATCTATCTATCTATCCTCTCTCTCTATCTATCTCTCTCTCTCTCTCTCTCTCTCTCTATCTATCTATCTATCTATCTATCTATCTATCTATCTATCTATCCTCTCTCTCTTTCCCTACCTACCTACCTACCTTATCTATCTATCTATCTATCTATCTATCTATCTATCTATCTATCTATCTATCTATCTATCTATCTATCTATCTATCTATCTATCTATTGATCTATCTATCTAATCTCTCTCTCTACCCAGCTATCTATCTACTCTATCTGTATATCTGTCTCTGTCTGTCTCTCTATCTATCTATCATGTATCTATCTATCTATCTATCTATCTATCTATCTATCTATCTATCTATCTATCTATCTATCTATCTATCTATCTATCATCTATCTGTATCTATCCATCTATCTATCATTTACCTGTCTGTCTCTCTATCTATCTATCATGTATCTATCTATCTATCTATCTATCTATCTATCTATCTATCTATCTATCTATCTATCTATCTATCTATCATCTCTGTCTCTCTATCATCTATCATCTATCTATCTATCTATCTATCTGTATCTATCCATCTATCTATCATCTACCTGTCTGGGTCTCTATCTAATAGATCTATCTATCCATCCACCCATCCATCCATATATACACACATACATACACACACAGAGAGCAACCCTCCTAAACTTAGCCAGGGGCTGCATTCACACAATGCCCCTAGACCAGGCAAGAAGCAGCCAAAGGGTTCAAGGGGTTGCAGGAACCACCCCACCTGTTGCCTTCCCTTGGTGCAAAGCAGACCTTTCCAATTGGGGTCACCTGAAAATATTGAAAATATTTGCAGATCCCTCGCATCCTGGACATAAACTGTTTCAACTCCTACCCTCAAAACGACGCTATAGAGCACTGCACACCAGAACAACTAGACACAAGAAGAGTTTTTCCCCGAAGGCCATCACTCTGCTAAACAAATAATTCCATCAACACTGTCAGACTATTTACTGAATCTGCACTACTATTAATCGTTTCATAGTTCCCATCACCAATCTCTTTCCACTTATGACTGTATGACTATAACTTGTTGCTGGCAATCCTTATGATTTATATTGATATATTGACCATCAATTGTGTTGTAAGTGTTGTCCCTTGATGAACGTATCTTTTCTTTTATGTACACTGAGAGCATATGCACCAAGACAAATTCCTTGTGTGTCCAATCACACTTGGCCAATAAAATTCTATTCTATTCTATTCTATTCTGAGCTTGATGAGACACCCCCCCCACAACCCCAACCCAAGTGGGCTTGGCTAACCTGGGTTCCTCTGTTGGGGGGGGAGACGGGGGAGGGGACACATACATCCACTTTCCCCCCATCCCCAGGAGCTACTGAAATGACCAAGACAGCCTAGGAGAAAAAAAGGGCTTAGGAAGTGGGAGGGGGGGGCTTCCCCTCCCCCCATGCACCCTATTTGACCGGTTACCCCAAGAATTCAAAGCTCCCCCCCCACGTTTTCCTTTATGGAACCTTCCTGGTTTCCTGGTTACCGTATTTACCCTAAAAGGAGGGCCCCGTGGGGGGGGCGGTTGCGCTCAGAGAAACCTGACTACCGTAATCCCTCGACAATCCGCGAACCCGTTTTTAACAAACACCCCCCGCCCCCCACATAGAATAAAGGAGTGGGGGGGCGGGGGAGAAAGCAAGGTGGCTTAACCGTTTTAAGTTAATACCCCGAAGCGGCCTACCGGGCCTCAACCCCGAAAAGGAAAGGAAAAAAAATAGGTCACGAACGACGCCGAAGGAAGCGACTCACCAGCTGATGGTGACAGAAGGTGAGACTCGACCAAGAGCGGAAGCGGAAACGCCGTCCGGGCCTGTTTAACCGCCGGAGGAAGTGACGTAGAAGGGAGAGGGAGGGAAAAAAAAAACACAACAACACGGCAGCGCTGGTTCCAAGGGGGAGTGGCCCGGGAGGCCGCGCCCCCTCGCGTGATAGGGAGGTGGAACGGTTAAAGGCGGGGCGTGGGTGCTACGTCACCCTCTCCCCTTCAGGAGGCTGGGGCGCCCGCGGCGCATAGAACGCGCTGAGGGAGGGCGCCAGGTTGGAGAAGGGCTGGCTTGAAGCCTCATTCCCAGGTCTTGGAACCAGGATGGGTTGCCAAGAATCGTTGCATCGTTGACTCTCATCTTGCAAACCACGATGGGTGGAGTCAGGCTTCCTACTCAGCTCCCCCCACCCCCCACCCCCCCACAAAACTTACAATTTAAGGCAGCGACATTAAGAATTTATGCATCTTAAAAGAAGGTTGGATGGAGAATTCTGGGAATTGGAGTCCAGGGCATCTTTCAAGCAGGCTGGGGAATTCTGGGGATTGGAGTCCAGGGCATCTTTCAAGCAGGCTGGGGAATTCTGGGGATTGGAGTCCCTGCATCTTCAAGGAGGCTGGGGAATTCTGGGAATTGGGGTCCATGCATTTTCAAGCAGGCTGGGGAATTCTGGGAATTGGGGTCCCTGCATCTTCAAGGAGGCTGGGGAATTCTGGGAATTGGAGACCAGGCATCTTCAAGCAGGCTGGGGAATTCTGGGAATTTGGGTCCATGCATCTTTCAAGCAGGCTGGGGAATTCTGGGGATTGGAGTCCCTGCATCTTCAAGGAGGCTGGGGAATTCTGGGAATTGGAGTCCAGGGCATCTTTCAAGCAGGCTGGGGAATTCTGGGGATTGGAGTCCCTGCATCTTCAAGGAGGCTGGGGAATTCTGGGAATTGGAGTCCAGGGCATCTTTCAAGCAGGCTGGGGAATTCTAGGAATTGGGGTCCCTGCATCTTCAAGGAGGCTGGGGAATTCTGGGAATTGGGGTCCCTGCATCTTCAAGGAGGCTGGGGAATTCTGGGAATCGGAGCCCAGGCATCTTCAAGCAGGCTGAGGAATTCTGGGAATTGGAGTCCAGGCTGTTACTCAAGGACGACCTGTTATAGGTTTTATTAAAAGCACCAACTTTTTCACTTCATCAGATGGCGGCTCACAAAAGCTGATAAAAAGGTAAAAGGTAAAGGTTCCCCTCGCACATACGTGCTAGTCATTGCCGACTCTAGGGGGCGGTGCTCATCTCCGTTTCAAAGCCGAAGAGCCAGCGCTGTCCGAAGACGTCTCCGTGGTCATGTGGTCGGCATGTGGTCTGCAAATGTTGTACCTTGATGAACGTATCTTTTCTTTTATGTACACTGAGAGCATCTGCACCAAGACAAATTCCTTGTGTGTCCAATCACACTTGGCCAATAAAATTCTATGTCTATGTCTATGACTCAACGCCAAAAGCGCACAGAACGCTGTTCCCTTCCCATCAAAGGTGGTCCCTATTTTTCTACTTGCATTTTCTTTTACGTGCTTTCGAACTGCTAGGTTGGCAGAAGCTGGGACGAGTCACGGGAGCTCACCCTGTTACGCGGCACTAGGGATTCGAACCGCCGACCTTTCCATCTACAAGCTCAGCATCTTAGCCACTGAGCCACCCTTCAAAAGCTGATAAAATATATCTTACTATACTTATATATTTCTTCTTAATAAAGATCTCCACTTAATAAAATTGGCTAGTCAGAAGAGGATGCTATTTAGACTTATTTTTTGAACACGTAGACTTAACATAGCGCTTCTCTAAAGATATGTCTAGAGATATACAGGTAGTCCTCGACTTAAAACAGTTCATTTAGTGACCATTCTAAGTTACGATGGCACTGAAAAAAAGCGACCGTTTTTCACACTTAATGACGACTGTAGCATCCCTGTGGTCACGTGATTTACATTCAGATGCTCAGTCTGATACATTCTGATGCTCAGTCTGATACATTCAGACTGACTCATATTTATGACGGCTGCAGTATCCCGGGGGTCATGACAAACCAGATTCACTTAACAACCGTGTTGCTAATTTAACCCCTGCAATGATCCAGTTCATAAACGTGGCAAAGTCGTAAAACGGGGCAAAAGTCCCTTAACCAATTTCTCACTCAGCAACATAAATTTCGGGCCCAATTGTGGTCGTAAGTCAAATAACAATTAAAAAAACATCTGTTGGATATGTTCACCACCTGGACTTATTTGTAAAAATAACAAAGGTGGAATATAATAACTGAGAAAATGGGGGGTGGAGACCCAAAGATTTATCTTCAGTAGAAGATAATGGACAGAAATTATTTGAATCCAAATGTTCCAAACCTCTAATTTTAAGAGGCTCCAAGACGCAGCTGTCAGGGTTAGGGTAATTAATTAATTAATAATTACCCTAACTAATAATCATTACTAATTTATTCATGAGCATCCGGCCAAGTTTCAAAAGAAAGCCAGTTATTTATTAGGAGCAACATGTCCGCAGGTACCCAAGTGGAGTCAGCTCTGCCCCACGTAATTTACGTCCCAACTATGACCCTGTTTCTCCCCTCCTCCCAGGGTGTGTCATAAATCACATTCTCCAACGGGGCACTTTTGCGGGCTGTACAGAACACGCCTCTCTGGCTGTTGGCTCTAGTAACCTAGGCTGGGGCCTTGAGAAAGGCATGCATGGAATGTTCTTCTGGTTGCTGCCGTGTGTGTGTGTCTCCGTCAGTTTCCCCCCCTCCCGCCTATGGCCAGGAATGCTTTACGAGTTGACAACAGCATTAAGCAAATATGTTTATTGTATATTGGTTATACATATAATCCGAGTGGGGCTCGATACAAAAACCCATTTATACACAACCAACGAATGTATTCACATTCTAAGTGAACATAACCGACATGGGGGGGAAAAAATCTTCAATACACCAAGAGCAAAACCCTAGATATGTCATATTTCTTCTTGGGCGACATAAGAGCAGGTACGTGGGTTGGTTCTTGACAAGTGTTTCTCATCCCTTTGGATGCTGTGTCGGTTCTCTAGAGAAGCTCACAGTGTTAAATTGAAAAATTCGGACGGGATGGAAACCCGTCTTCCCGCAAGTCATCAAATCGAAAGACGTCGACGGAAGTTGGAATGGGACAACTCCACCGCGGGACAACTCAACACAGCTAACTCGCCACGGGCCAATTCAATGAATTACATAAAGTCCCACTTAATTTCTTTTTAAATTTTGGGTCATCCACATTTCATTTTTGTCCCTTCCTTTGTATCCTTTCTTTAATGAGTTTTTCCCCTCCCACACACACACCCCTTCATTTCTGCGATATTAAGTGACAACTCTTGCAGAGAGTTGGCCATGGGGACCAGTCCTTAGACCCTACAGAAGTTGACCCATATCGTGTTCAAAAAAAAGAAAGAAAAAAAGTTTTGAACCCTTTAGGGAAAAAAAAAAAGACACCAGCACAAACCACAGTGTGAATGGATCAACAATTGGCCAACCAACGGGGAGAGAAAATTCAAAAGAAGAAAAGAAAAAAAAAAAGGACAGATGGATGAATAAGCTATATGGCTTACATAATTCGGATACGTTAAAGAGACGGACACCTGAAACAAGGATTACAGCAAACAGATTTCCACATCAACTGAACTTTTATGGCACAGGTGCCATTCATTCTTGGCAGGTCAAGGAGGAGGCGGGGGGGCGGGGGGGGGCGGGGGGGAAACCATTGACAAGGATGGTAAACCAGAATACCACACACAGGCACATACACACCCATCCCTTCCCAGCCTGAAAAATTCTCAGCATCGGGGAGGAGGAAAATAATAATAATAATAACAATAATAATAATAAAAGGAGTGTCAGATCAGGAATGTTGTAGAAATCTCAAGTCATCACACGGATAGGTTGGCACCGAGACGTGGACGGGTATCAAAGATGGCAACACGACATGCACTACAGCATAGCAGCACTTCGAACGAATTCGGCCAATGTAAAACGGGTTGTGCTTCCATCCCTTTAGCAGAGATGCTAAGAGGATAAAACAGGGGTGTGGGTGTGTGCGTTTTTAGGAACAAAAACCAGGCATGTTGTTTAAAAAAGAGAGAGAAAGAGAGAAGTCTGCTTTCATTTTTTTAAAGAGAAGAAGAAGAAAAACCAAACCGAAGAAAAAAACCGTTGCCGATATAACCACAAGGCAGTAAGAGCGCCCTACCAAGATTCAAATGGAGAAATGCATGCTAGCGTTTTAGTTCCGGCAAGTTAGTTTGAATTGTAGTGCAAATCCTATCCTACTGGAATAAACGTTAGTGTCTGAAAAAGATATCTTTCTACATTTATCTTTCTCTCTCTCTCTCTCTAAGCTGTTAGCACTGCATTGGGTCCAAATTAAGTCATCCCCAAACCGAAGGATGAAATCCAGAAAGTGCCTTACCAATTTTAAGATTTCAATTAATCGGTTCTCAATCTGACTCAACTCATTGTATTACTCCGCAAATATCGGCCAACGGAAAACAACAGGTTGCGGTAGTTGCGGTGTTCGTTTGTTGGTTTGTTTTTAAAAAGTGTGCAGCAGGGTTCAGTGCTAAATTTCTGTAAACGTGTGGCTGCGTACTTCAAACGTTCCCACGCCAGCAAAGGACTTAAAGAGGATCGCAATGGCCGAGACCGTACCACATTTTTTTAAAAAAAAAATACAACGAAATCCAAGCGTGTGCCAATCCAGAGGATTACAAGACTCATAGAAACAAACAAAATACACGTAACCATGCAAAAGTGCTACCAAAGGGTAGGCTTAAAAAAAGAAAGAAAGAAAAGGCCCAGATCGTGAATTGATCGTGAGACCTTTGCTGTTACTAGAATTCTAAACCACCGATAAAAGTCAAAAATTGTTTGTGAAGCATTTTGCTTTGAACATTGGAAAAGGAAGGAAGGAAGGAAGGAAGGAAGGAAGGAAGGAAGGAAGGAAGGAAGGAAGGAAGGAAGGAAGGAAGGAAGGAAGGAAGGGACCTATAACGCATTAGAACACTATGGATAATGTTAAATGTGACTAGAGAGATACCTCCTTAAAAGTAATAAGCTAGTGTCTGCTTATCCTAGGAAGCGTTGTTGTTGTTTTTTGATTCTCCCTTTATACCTGCACATGTCTATTTAGCTGCCTCGACAGGACAAAGAAAGAAAAGCTGGTTTGTTGTGCTTAAGCTCTGGTAGATATGTACATTCTATTTAACAAGGCTTTGGTCCAGTGGTGGTATTCAGCCGGTTAAATCCGGTTCGCGCAAACCGGTAGGGGCGATTGCAGGATGCCCTGCCTACCCACGCGGACGTCCCGACGTCCCATTGTTTTCCACGTTTTCGAGGCTCCGCGCATATGCAGAAGATGGGAACATTTGCGAACCGGTAGGGAAGGTAAAAGTGAATACCGCCCTTCCTTTGGTCCCATCTTGGTTAGGATGTGTATCTTTGCTTTCAAGCTATTTCCCATCTTCATTGAAAGGCCACCCTCTTCCTTCACACAAACCCTACGACAACAGGATAAGCGTACGCTGATCTGATTTCTCAAAAACATTTCTTCCTAACAAATCCTTCGTAATATCTCAAAGGTAAGACCTCTACCTATCTTCGAAGGAGAGATAAGATAGGTTCCAAGTAAAACTGAAAAGAAAATTAACTGCTCCAGCACTGTCGAGTCAGAATACCCAACTTTCAAGATGTCTCTCCTCCTTATTTAGCTTTTTCGGCGTCAGACTTCGTTAAGTTTTTATTAAGGACCATGTCTGAAATCTACGCATCAGAAAAGACAGACAAATAACTAAAACACGCCAGGTGTCGTCGGGAACTTAAAACAAGGTCCTTTCCTTGAAATCTGTTTTTCTAGAGCATCCAATGCTGATAGCAAAGCAGAAGTTACAATCTCCAGAGAATCAGGCACTTAAATTTCTCTTGTCGCCCACCGGTTGAAGGAAAGGGATGTCAAAACTAGAGACCTTCTGTGGTTAAAAGTGAGCTGTCTTCTCTTTCAAGGCCTTATCCATAACTTTATGCTTGTAACCTACACGTACCGGCGGATAAAGTAAGATAGCCCTCCTTGACTGGTGTCCTAAACATTTCTAGACTTCAAGTTCCCCACCTTTTGGTGACATCTGGAGGACATTAGGTCAGTAGAAGGTGCACTAGTGAAGTTCTCCCTTCCAAGCTTATTCCAAGAGACAAGCCAGATGATACTAAGGCAAGATGGAGCAAGACCACAGCACAATCCTACCATCACCACCGATCGTCGTCATCATGGAACTAGAGACACCAAGCTAAACGTTGAACCCCAACAAAGACGCTGCCTAGAAAATGGTGATGGAATCAACTTCTTCCAGAACGACCTCATTGGAAGTCAACTTGGGAGGACACCCAAAGGACTTAGCAATGAAGGGGTCGAAGCATCCGGGTGGACAGGTCAACAGGTTGTTGAACTCGTGACAACCTGAAGAGTGTTTCTTAATGTCATCTTGAGGGCCTGACTTGGGTTCGGAACCTACATAAACTTTAATAATAATAATAATAATTGTACAACAATGGTTCCGAGGTCTTCCTTATTTATAAATATATCTACATATTTACATGCACACGTACACATTTACAACTCGGCAGGCGGAGCACAGGTAGGACAGATGCGTGACGACACCGCCGCACCGCTGCGGAAATCACAAAAGCACCACAGAAGGAAATGCGCTGCACCTAAAGACCTAGGCCAAACTGAACGCCATTAAAAACAAAGACTTTGCTATGAAGCTGCGTATTTGATTGCCAAGTCAACAACGAAGGCATTTCAAAACCAGAACTACCTCCTTCCTTCCTTTTCTTCCTCCTCCTCCTCCCTCTTTTCTTTTTCTTTCTTTCTTTCTCTCTCTTTCTTTCCTTTCTTTTTTTTTCTTCCTCAAAAGAGCAGGATTTAAAAAAAAAAAAAGAAGGGAAACTCAAAACGCCTATAATATCATCTTCATTGCACTTTAGGCCCGACCTAAGGCACCTTTCTGCTATCCCTCCCACGCGCGGGGCTTTTCTTCTGAACGGCAACCGATTATTCCTAACTTTGCTACCTCTTAAAGGGTCAGCTGCCGTGTCCTCGCTTGCAAAACAGCTTGTAGGACCCTTGGAAGAAGCAGATGTTGAGATAAAAAAAACCAAAACTGTTATTTCCTTGGGCTTCCAGACCAAGAGAAGGGAGTCTTTCTTTTCTGCAGCCCCCTTTCTTCCAGCTTCGTTCAATCCTAGCTCCCGAAGGAAACCCATTTGTTCCACGCGACGGTCTCAACTTTTCGAAAGCACCCCTTCGGATACGGTGGAATATGCTTCCCGGAGATTCCCTACCGCCCTTTTAAAAAAAATAAAAATAAACAAGAATAAAGAATGGTGGAATTGTGTGCTCACTCTAGTTTAGTCCAAATACATTGAGTTTCATCAATGTACTCGTCCTCTTTGAAAACAGCAGCGGGTCGGCACAACGCGCACAGAATGATTCCCTCAGATCTCCTCCTCAATCTTTATGTTTCCGGAGACGCTTGTCCCACCTTTCCATCTACAGGACTTCTTCGCTGGGCCCACGAGCGTTAAAATTGTCCTTCGGGACCATCACGGTTCTAGCTACGTCAAGCCCAAGTCACCGGAGACTGATTGGAGGAAGGCCGAGAAACGCAGACCTGAGGTCCTTCCAAGAAAACTTCGGAGACAAGTCTCGGTCCTTGAGTTGTCTGCCCCTTAAAAGCCAGATGCTGAAGACCACAGGAGAGCACCTTCCTCGGTCTTCTTCTCCTCCCCTTCCAAAAGGGAGACCTTTTCAGATTTCTCCTCCTCAACTTTTCCCAAAAGTCCACCAAACCAAAGCTTCCTTTGAGGTCTTACAGTCCCCCGGCCCCCCACGAGTCGTATTCGTCTTCCTCTTGTCTATCAACAGCTCTGGGAGGTAGACCTTTCTCCCTGGCAGTAAGAAGATGAGATGAGGGGGTCTTCTCTTAAAGCTTTCCCTCTTTTGAGCAGTTTGAGCACAGAGGCGAGGCAGTGATTGTTCTCTGTTGGTTCTTCACCGGGTGAACTTCTGCCACCGAAGTAGGAATGGGATGAAAGCAGCTCTTTTAGAGGTTTGAGGTGGAAGGATTTGGGGGGGAAAAGAGTTATCAGAGAACCTTCCAATATTGCAGCGAGAATTGACAACGGTTGCGTGCAGAGAAAGGGGTGGTAATTTTATTTTATTTATTTTTTTTGCTCGCGGCTTGAAGCCCAAACTGGAGGAATGCACCGAGGGTGGTCTATACTAAGAAGGGGTTCATCTTTTTTGAGGTGATCATGGGCCACGAGCCAAAAATTCTAGATTTTGAGGGATAAAGCCCAGCATCCTTAATCAATGTGCAATATACTGTAGGCCGATTTCTCAAAAAAAAAAAGAAAAAAACGGGAAAAGGAAAAGAAAAAAAGAAAAAAACTTATGGACAGCGCTACATTTGCTTTAAGTTTACACAATGATCCCTTCAGCTGAGTTGGATTTTTTTTGGGGGAGGGGTTGTGGGGGGGGGGTGGAATTGATGAAGCATATTGACTTCAATTCACGCTTATTGCTGTCTGCTTTGTACCATTTGAAGTCCCGCCGTTCAGCTTTTAAATCTTTCAATCTTTGGGGAGCAGAAGATCATTATTATTTTTTCTGATTTTTTCCCCCTCCCTCCTCTCTTCTTCTTCTTCTTCTTCTTTTTTTTCCCCCTCTTTTTTATTTATTTATTTATTTTTTGCTTTCAAATTTTTAAAAACGGTACAAAAATAAAGGATCTGCACACGAGGGCTTAAAAGTGACTGGCTGCATTGTCAATCTCGAGGGAGAGTGAGTGTGTGCGCACACACGTGTGTGTGTGTGTGTGTATGTGTGTGTGTGTTGTTGCGTGGCCAGCGACGTCTTCCAAATCCAAAAAAAAAAAAAGCTTCAAAATCCACCAGATTGCTTCGGTCTAAAACTGTAAAACTTTCGTAGGAGGGGTTTGTTTGTTTTTTTTTTTTTTTTTTTATCAAAATTGAAATCCACGCAGAATGGAACAGCTGTGCGCCCTTCCCTCTTCTTTCCATTTCATTTATTTTTTTTAAAAAAAAACAAGAAAAAAAAACCCACCTGTCAAGTTCAAAAATAAAACTCAAGTCAATTCCTTTGTGTGTGCGCGTGTGTGAGTTTCAGAGAGTCGATGTTCAGGTTTAGAAAACTGCACCATTTTGGGGGAGGGGGGGGGAAATTGCAGCAAGGGTTTAAAAAAAACCCTGCAGTGAAGACCTCCAGACCGCGTGTTTCTCCGCACTTAATAATCGTCGAGGGTGGTCTCCAAAAATACGTTTCGGACATCCAATATCGAAGCCAATTCCAAAATGTGCTTTTGGAGGTGTGGATTTTCCACTGTTTCATCCCTGGGCAGCTGAGGATACGATTCGGGATAATTCCTCGTTTCCTGCTGGAGAGAAAAGAAAGGGAAAAATAAGAAAACAGAAAACCAAGTTCTGAAAAGGACATGAGAATGGAGGAAATACACAATTACAGCTGGGAGGAAACAGCAACAGAAAGGGTGTGTTGTGACTCGTCCTCCCTCCTCTCCTCAGCCGGGCCCCTCCCATCTCCAATCGGGCCTTTTATCAAACTCCGAGTCTGATAATGAAGATGAATGGCCTGTCATGATTCCAGCTCCCGGCCCTGGCCCCATGCCCGGAGAGGATTCCAGGAGTGGGAGGACAAGCCCGATAAACCTCACTCATACAGCGTGTGTTCCTTTGGCTCAGCCGTCAGAGCAGGACGTCAGCCAGGTGCTGGAATTACTCGGCCCTACTCCCTCTGACCCCTCCCTTTCCCAGAAGCTGCCAGCAGATCCAGCTGAAGACAATTCAGTGTGGGTGGACCTCGCTTCCGGAGATCTGAGAGGCGACGCCAGCAGAAGGAAGGGAGGGGCAGGCCTGGATAAATGCTGAGTCATGGAGCCACACCCCACAGCCTATATAAAGGACCTGCTTTTGGCATTCCAACCTTGAGTCAAGCAAAGTCTTATCGAGTTTGCTGATACTGGACCCTATTGCTGAAGTCACAACTTGGACTCCTGCCTGCCCTGAGAAACCTCGAAGGAACTGGGCAAGCTGCAGAGGCTTCGTTGCCAAGTTTGTTACGGATTTCCTTGACTCGTTCGTCGGAGTGGGGGTGGGACACGACAGGGTGGGGCAAAGGAGCGTGATAGCACGCTGCTTTGAAACTCTTCGAATTTGGTACTCAGTAACTTTTGACATGAAGATCTTGTCCCGATGCTCATCGTTTCGTTGGAACTCGAACGCACAAGCTAGAACGTGTCTGGCTGCCTTGTGATTCACTTAAATTATTCCTAGTAGTAAAATTTCTAGTAGTTTGGTATTCATCATTTTTAGTACTCGTCCCGCCTCCTGGGATCAATTAATGCTGAGTACTGAAGTTCAATAAAATATTTTAAGTCGCTAACAAAACTGAGCTGAAATTCAGTGGAAAAGATTTGAAATAGGGAACTTTGCAAACCCTTCAGCCCCTGCCCCATTTGAGAAAGGGGGAAGGAGGGAGGGAGGGAGGAAGGAGATGGGAATGAGAGGAAGGAATGAGAGGGAGGGAGGGAGGGAGGAAGGAAGGAAGGAGATGGGAATGAGAGGAAGGAATGAGAGGGAGGGAGGGAGGAAGAAAGGAAGGAGGGCAGGCCTGGATAAATGCTGAGTCATGGAGCCACACCCCACAGCCTATATAAAGGACCTGCTTTTGGCATTCCAACCTTGAGTCAAGCAAAGTCTTATCGAGTTTGCTGATACTGGACCCTATCGCTGAAGTCACAACTTGGACTCCTGCCTGCCCTGAGAAACCTCGGAGGAATTTGGCAAGCTGCAGAGGCTTCGTTGCCAAGTTTGTTACGGATTTCCTTGACTCGTTCGTCGGAGTGGGAGTGGGACACGACAGGGTGGGGCAAAGGAGCGTGATAGCACGCTGCTTTGAAACTCTTCGAATTTGATACTCGGTGCCTTTTGAGATGAAGATTTTGTCCCGATGCTCATCGTTTCGTTGGGACTCAAACGCACAAGCTAGAACGTGTCTGGCTGCCTTGTGATTCACTTAAATTATTCCTAGTAGTAAAAATTTGGTTGGTATTCATCATTTTTAGTACTCGTCCCGCCTCCCGGGATCAATTAATGCTGAGTACTGAAGTTCAATAAAATATTTTAAGTCGCTAACAAAATTGAGCTGAAATTCAGTGGAAAAGATTTGAAATAGGGAACTTTGCAAACCCTTCAGCCCCTGCCCCATTTGAGAAAGGGGGAGGGAGGGAGGGAGGGAGGAGATGGGAATGAGAGGAAGGAATGAGAGGGAGGGAGGGAGGGAGGAAGGAGATGGGAATGAGAGGAAGGAATGAGAGGGAGGGAGGGAGGAAGAAAGGAAGGAAGGAAGGAGATGAGAATGAGAAGAAGAAATGAGAGGGAGGGAGGGAGGAAGAAAGAAAGGAAGGAGATGGGAATGAGAGGAAGGATTGAGAGGGAGGGAGGGAGGGAGGAAGGAAGGAAGGAAGGAAGGAAGGAGGGGGGAAGGAGAGGGGGGAAGGAAGGAAGGAAGGAGATGGGAATGAGAAGAAGGAATGAGAGGGAGGGAGGAAGGGAGGAAGGAAGGAAGGAAGGAGGTGGGAATGAGAGGAAGGAATGAGAGGGAGGGAGGGAGGGAGGAAGGAAGTTGGGAATGAGAGGGAGACAGGGAGGGAGGAAGGAAGGAAGGAGATGGGGATGAGGAAGGAATGAAACGAAGGGAGGGAGGGAGGAAGGAGATGGGAATGAGAGGGAGGAAGGAAGGGAGGGAGGAAGGAAGGAAGGAAGGAAAGAGAGGTGGGAAGGAGGAAGGAAGGAAGGAAGGAAGGGAGGGAGGGAGGAAGGGAGGGAGGGAGGAAGGGAGGTTGGAAGGTTGATTGCCATACCCGGAAGATTTTGTGCATTCTCATGGTAGCTGAGCAGAAAATAAACCTTGTTAGAAGCAGGCGGAGGAACTCATCTCCAAAAAACTGAAGAAAGGCCTGGTCTATAATGAGGGGGAAAAGAAAGAGAAAAGAAAACTGAAATTAGAATACCAGATAGACCTCGGTTTATGACCATTAATTTATAACCATTTGAAGTTACGACGGCGGTGAATAAAAGTCAATATACAATGTACTTCAATTTATGCCTAACACAATCTAATTCAACCTACATCTAACACAACCTATTTCAACGAATACCCGACACGATGTACTTCAACTTCTACCTAACACAACCTACCCTGTGTTTCCCTGAAAAATAAGACCCAACCGGAAAGTAAGTCCTAGCATAATTTTTCCGGATGCCCGTAATATAAGCCCTACCCCAAAAATAAGCCCCAGTTAAGATTGTCAACCAGAGGGATGCATTTAGTACCATATTTCCCCACAAAATGAGACCTGATCAGAAAATAAGCCCCAATGCGTCTTTTGGAGCAAAAATTAATATAAGACTTGGTCTTATTTTCAGGGAAAACACGGGTACTTCAATATATCAACTGGTAAAGTTACCTACACGATGACTCAGCTGATCTAACCCGAGCAACAGACGGTAAGTTGCTTTTGAGTTTCTCGTGGTTTTCATTTTACCAGGATTCAGAAATATTTTCTATCCTCATCTACCACGCAACGCTCGCCCCCTTCTTCATCCAAACCATTCACGGGAACGTGGCAGATCAAAATCAGAATTCTAAGCCACCTCATCTGATACCTGAGAACGCGTAACCGCTTTTGAACATGGCGGTCAAGGAAACTCTTGACCTAACCAAATGTAACAAGCTATCCAATCTAGTCCCTTCCCCCTGCACCCACATGTCCATCACATCTCCCAATCAATGCACCATTCCAACTGGAGATGCCACCCAGTCATACCCCTCCAGGTGCAGGGTAGGACGTCCTTGACTTTCTGAGAAAGGAATGTTATTTTGACTACATATCACCCCGAGCTACATACAGCCCCCACCTCCCTAGTTTCCCACAGCAGTAAACGTGGCAGTTCCGAAGGCCCAATGCAAAAGATGGCTTGCAGTCCTGACACATACCTATGGAGCGGGAATGAGTCAAGAGTTGTGCAATATCCCGGTTGATTTTACGAAGGTAATCGTGGCATTTGTCCCAAAGTCCTTTGCGCATGCTTGATAATCCGGAGACAAACAGGAATGCCATTAGAGGGTTGTTCAGGAAGAAAGTGAAGAGGCTTCCACGTTGGGATTGATCTGCAAGACAACAAAAGAACCCAAACAATTTCACATTGTACCCAACAGAAACAAGGCAGGAGCGAGCGAGAGAGAGACAAAGAAGTAACCCACAATGACAATTCTGAATTCTCCAACCGTTGTTGAGAAGTTCAGAAGAGCATGTATTGAAGGCCTCTTTATATCCCTTCTGGTTAGGATAATTTACCAGAAGACTTTGGTAGCTTTAATGACCACCCTTTGCGTGTCGTTTTTTTTATAATTACTCTCCCCGTGTTTGGGGTGTGAATTATACAACCGTCCCAGTCCGTTTGCAAATTGGCAGCACAGAAGCAAAATGGAATGAATTCATCCATGAGAATCTTTGGCGAATGGCAGGTTTTTTTTCCCCCTCTCTTTCTCTCTCTCTCTGCTGGAGAAATTCACCGTTTGGTGTTGTAATGTGGTTTTCGTCGTTTGCTTTTAAAGGGGAATATTCTGCTCCCGGTTTTACTCTCTACCAGTTCTTCTCAATCTTGGCGACAAATTAAGAGGGAGGGTGGATTTCAAACTCTCGGAGTTGGAAGTCCAGCCGTTTCAGAGTCACCAAATTTGAGAAAACATCCCTCCGGATGACAAATAGCCTTCGGCTTATGACCGCCATCGAGCCCCAAATCTCCGTTGCTAAGCGAGGAAGTCGCTAAGGGAGTTTCGCCCCGTTCGACCACCTTTCTTGCCTTCGCTACGGTTAAGCGAATCCCCGCGGTCCTTAATGTTAAGCCACACGGTCGTTCAGCGAATCTGACTCGGCTTGTCCGAAGGTCTCCAAAAGGGGATCCCGTGACCTCCCCGGGGGACACGGCAACGTCGTAAATACGAGACGGTCCGGATTTTGATCCTGCTGCAACGGCCGTGTGGAATCCGGCGGCCAGATACTTCTTCTTCCCCTGTGCCGTTGTAACTTTGAACGGCCATTAAAAGAACGGTGGTAAGTCAAGGGCTACCTGGAATATATATAGATATATATATATTGCGTCACTTTTCCAGGAACCCAAAGACTTCCCCCTCATGACGGAAAAGAACTTACCTCCCAAAGTCAAACAGTGAAGTCTCTAGCTTCTCTCAGGCCTTCACGGCTGACCACCAAGTTTCCTGTGTCACTAATTATGTCACCAGACTGGACTTCATGCTGGGAAGGATGTGGGGAAGGGGCGTCTCTCGTTCTCTGAGAGCGACCACCTCTCCACCAGTTAACAGTTTATAGGGACTGGAAAAACGGGTGGGAAAATTAATCGGTATCGAGCCGCCTTGCAAACCACTCAATCAGTTAAGATTTGCTAAGGTGCTTTTATTTTAATTTTTTTTCAAGAGGCAGCTGGGCTTTCTCGTTTTTTTCCCTTTCGCTTCTCGTCCGAAGAAGCTTCTTCCGCTCTGACTGGATGATGGCGGGAAATGGAAGGATTTCTCCTCCTTTGCAAACAGCTCGTCATTTGCGTCCTTTTTAGAGAGGCGTCGAGGCCCCTTGGAGGTTTGTCCGCGCCCTCGGGATCACCGGAGTGGTGCAAATGGGTGTGGAGCCCCACAACAGGAAAAGAGGGCTGTGAAAATATCTATAGACCAGAGATGGGTTTCAGCAGGTTCTGACCAGTTCTGGTGGTGGCGGAAATTTTGAGTAGTTCGGAGAACCGGTAAATACCACCTCTGGCTGGCCCCGCCCCCATCTATTCTCTGCCTCCCAAGTCCCAGCTGATCGGGAGGGAATGGGGATTTTGCAGTATCCTTCCCCTGGAGCGGGGAGGGAATGGGGATTTTGCAGTATCCTTCCCCTGGAGCGGGGAGGGAATGGGGATTTTGCAATATCCTTCCCCCAGGACTGGGGAGGGAATGGGGATTTTGCAGTATCCTTCCCCTGGAGCAGGGAGGGAATGGGGATTTTGCAATATCCTTCCCCCAGGACTGGGGAGGGAATGGGGATTTTGCAGTATCCTTCCCCTGGAGTGGGGAAGGAATGGGGATTTTGCAATATCCTTCCCCCAGGACTGGGGAGAAAATAGAGATTTTGCAATCTGCCACGCTCACTAAGCCATGCCCACCAAGCCCCACCTACAGAACCGGTAGTACAAAATTTTGAAACCCACCACTGCTACAAACCCCTCACATCCTGGACACAAATTGTTTTAACTTCTACCCTCAAAACGACGCTACAGGGCACTGTACACCAGAACAAGTAGACACATGGACAGTTTTTCCCCCGAATGCCATTTTCTAAGACTGCATTACTATTCTTCTTCTCTTCCTTACTAGTATCTATCTCTTCCCACTTATAACCGTGTCGCTTGTATCTCTCGATTTATACTGTTTTTATTTGTTTCCTAGCACGATTTGATAGCTTATTAGTAACCCATGACTATCACTAAGTGTTGTATCTTTTTATTCTTGACGAATGTATGTTATTCTCCTTATGTACACTGAGAGCGTATGCACCAAAGACAAATTCCTTGTGTGTCCAATCACACTTGGCCAATGAAGAATTCTATTCTATTTTATTCTTTCAGCAGGTCCAAGAAGGCTCCATGCCCATTTGTGCTGCACAGGTGACCCTGAGGACACAGATAAAACTCCAAGTGGCCTCAGCGACTCTGTAAAGGTACAGGTTAAAGGTTCCCCTCGCACATACGTGGACTCGCACATACGTGGACTACTGCAATGCTCTCTACATGGGGCTCCCCTTGAGGGGCATCCGGAGGCTACAGTTAGTCCAGAATGCAGCTGCGTGGGTGATAGAGGGAGCCCCTCGTGGCTCCCGAGTGACACCTATCCTGCGCAGGCTGCACTGGCTACCTGTGGCCTTCCGGGTGCGCTTCAAGGTGTTGGTGAACGTCTTTAAAGCGCTCCATGGCATGGCATAGGGCCGGGCTATTTACGGGACCACCTGCTGCTACCGAAATACCTCTCACCGACCCGTGCGCTCTCACAGAGAGGGACTCCTCAGGGTGCCGTCGGCGCGACAGTGTCATCTGGCGACGCCCAGGGGAAGGGCCTTCTCTGTGGGGGCTCCCGCCCTCTGGAACGAACTCCCCCCAGGACTCCGTCAACTTCCGGACCTCCGAACCTTTCGCCGCGAGCTTAAAACTCACTTATTCATCTGCGCTGGACTGGGTTAGTTTTTTAAATCTATGGGTTTTTAATGGGTTTTTATCCTAAATTTTTAATTTTAGCCAATTTAATAAGTTTTTTAATTGTTTTTTAATTGTATTTATAATGTATTGTGTATTTTTTATCTGGCTGTGAACCGCCCTGAGTCCTTCGGGAGAAGGGCGGTATAAAAATTTAAATAATAAATAATAAATAAATAGTCGTTCTCGACTCTAGGGGGCGGTGCTCATCTCCGTTTCAAAGCCGAAGATCCAGCGCTGTCCGAAGACGTCTCCATGGTCATGTGGCCGGCAGGACTCAACGCCAAAGGCGCACAGAACGCTGTTACCTTCCCACCAAAGGTGGTCCCTATTTTTTCTACTTGCATTTTTTTACGTGCTTTCGAAACTGCTAGGTTGGCAGAAGCTGGGACAAGGAACGGGAGCTCACCCGTTATACAGCGGCACTAGGGATTCGAACCGCTGAGTTGTCGACCTTTCGATTGACAAGCTCAACGTCCTAGCCCCTGAGCCACCGCGTCCCCGTCAACGACTCTCTAAAAGGATGCAATGACCAGCTGTAAATCCTTCCTTTCCCCATCATCCAATCAGAGCTGAAGAAGCTTCCCGAATGAGAAGTGGAAACATCTTCAGAGAAAAACATGGAAGTCCAGCTGCCTCTCGGAAAAGCACATTTGGGACAACCAAGACCTGGAGGATGGAGAATCTCCGTAGACATTTGCTAAGGATGCCAATGAAGTTTCCGCTACCTCAAACCCAACCAACAAAAAGGCAGCTACAGCTTGGCTTGAAACAAAACAGCTGTTAATACCAACACCCGGGGCAACCCGCTGTAGAGGTCGCGCTTTTTTTCAATGGTGTCGTAACTTTGAACGGTCACTAAATGAACTGCTGTTAAGTCGAGGGCTACATGTAACAAGGATTTTGCTTTTTTTAATTTTTTTATTTTCCGGCAAGTTTTGCTAAGAGGACCTCAGCAGTTTTTAAATTCCACCCTTAAATAAAAGCTCAAGAAGAGAGGCCTGAAAACTCTCTCTAGATTCCAATGAAAAACTTACAGACTCCCGATTCCAAGATAAGCTACATTCGTGGGCTCCATCCAAGTTTTCTGTCCTAGTTTTCCTCTCCTGCTGTCGGATTAAAAGTCTCCAGGACTTGAGCAATGGACAGAGAATTTTGCTGGCCCTCATGAAAACTGCTGCCTTTACGAAAGTTGGGCAGCTGTGAAATTCTTTGAGACGAAAGGAATTTTTTAATCATCGTCAGAATACACTAAGGATCCAGCTGAGCTTTTTTTCTGGCTTCCCTGTTCCTGAAACCGACAGCATTCCTTAAATTCCAAAACCCCACGGGATGGGAGCTGTTGGCAGGTCACACCGCACTCAACTGCTGGTGTGTCTTCCAAAAGCTCTCTACACAACCGCGGAAACCACAGGCTGCTTCTAAGCGGTGCAGTTCCCCTTCCTAAACTGCTAATTATCCTCCTTACTTTGACGAGCAAAAAAAAAAGGAAAAAGCCTCTTCCATGATTAGAACACTTTCCTTTTTAAATTTTACCCTGATATCCTGGCCTCTTTAATACAACATCTTATTTTTCGTCTGGGAGGGCTGAGGCACGGATCATCCGTCACTCGGGTTTTCTCAAAAGAGCAATGTTGTAGGATTAATGTAAGCACCCGGAGTTCCTTCTAATATAACTGTACTAGCTGGACGCCCATGCTTCGCTACGAAACTACGTGCTCGGGCTTGATAAATTGACACTTAAAGCCTGAAATTTAACGTAGAATGTGTAACATCAGAGCGTGTTAATTAATATAAGGCAAATGGCACTTGGAACAGAGGGGGAGGGGGAGTGGAATGTCCCAGCCCACAGGCCGGCTGAGTCACACGCTGGCCACGCCACGCCCGGTTTAGCGAAGGGGTAGCATCAGAGCGTGTGAATATAAGGCAACTGGCAGTTGGGACAGAGTTCTTTTCAGGTGGGGAGGGGGAGAAGAATGTCTAGCTCCTTAGCATCGGAGCGTATGAATATAAGGCAACTGGAACAGAGTTCTTTTCAGGTGGGGAGGGGGAGTAGAACGTCTAGCTCCTTAGCATCGGAGCATATGAATATAAGGCAACTGGCAGTTGGGACAGAGTTCTTTTCAGGTGGGTAGGGGGAGTAGAATGTCTAGCTCCTTAGCATCAGACCGTGTGAATATAATACTGTATATATAAAATGCTAATGATCCGATGGTCATTTCGAAAAATCCTTAGAAGGATGTTCCCTAGAAGGAGCATACGTGCCAAATTTCAAGTTCGTAGGCTTTACGGTTCTGGAGATTTCGTGATTACGGCGTTGAGTGGTTTTCGCTTTTATAGATAGATAGATAGATAGATAGATAGATAGATAGATAGATAGATAGATAGATAAGAGATCAGGCTTGAGTGAATTTGTGCAGACGCAGCATTCATTCTCCACGCTGAGCTGAGCGGCTGGCTTGCCGATGTTTCGTCGACTGACTGGGTAACTTCATCAGTGCACTACAGGTAGTTCTTGACTTACGACCGTCATTCAGCCCGTGCCTGATTTTACGACGTTTAATAAGTGAACACGCGGCCGTTAAGCAAATTCATTGTCCACAGTGGATTTATTATTTATTTATTTTTTGGTCAGAAACCGGAAGTACAGGTAGTCCTCGGCTTACGACCACAATGGAGCCAACCATTGTTGCTAAGCGAGACAGTGGATAAGGGAGTTTTGCAACCTTTCTTTCCACGCTCCTTAAGGGAACCCCGGCCGCTGTTAAGTTAATAACCCGAACCTGGCTTCCCCGTTGGCTTTGCTCATTGGGAGGTCGCCAAGGGGGAATCACGTGACACACACACCCCGGGACCTGTTGTAAATATGAGTCCGTGTGCACATGTTCTGAATTTAGATCACGTGACCAGGGGGGGCAGCTGCAACGGCCGTAAGTCTGGGGGACAAAAACCCGCTCCTAAGTCCCATTTTTTCCAGTAATAATAATAATAATTTAATTTTTATATTGTGCCATTATAATTTCAAACGGCTGCTAAAGGAACTCGTCGTAAGTCGAGGACCGCCTGTAAACAGCTTCCCAGCGCCCCCCCCCAAAAAAAACCACCACCCCCAAAACTTGCGATCCCGTGACCGCCTACCTTGCAACGCCTTCGGATACGTGGTCGGAGAAAGCAAACAGACCAGCGGCTGCCCGAACAAATTGGTGAAATTCTAGAAGGGAATAATAAAAATAATAATTATTATTTAATCAAATCCGTGCCACCGGTTCTGTGCGAGAAGCGTGTGTGTTCTATCGGTCAGGCCCAGGAATCCGTAAACCAAGGAGTTTTACGTTGTGCATCAGGAAAACATATGGGCGACACAACGGGATATTTCTCCCCGGTACGGAAGGGCCCACGCCGAGAAGCAAAATTCCTTTCTTTTTGCCGAGGAAGTTTTTCTTCTTCTTAGCATATTTCCTCGCGGCGGGAACGATAGCGGGAGGATGCTGTGAATTTTAACAGGGGGGTAAACCCGCCACCCCCCCGCCACCCCGAAAAAAAAGGAGATCGGAGGTAGTCCCCGACTTACGACCCGCATTGGAGCCCAGAATTTATGTCACGTGAAAAACAGTTGCTTTTTTTCCAGTCCCTGCTGTAACTTCAAACCATCGCTAAGCGGATGGTTGCAAGTCGAGGACTACCTGGGAGCCAGCAAGGGCACCAGCTTTGTATTTCCCGCCTGATATTGAGGAACCTAACCTATAAAACAACTTCCCAGCGCCCCAAAAACCACCACCCCAAAACTTGCAATCCCGTGACCGCCTACCTTGCAACGCCTTCGGATACGTGGTCGGAGAAAGCAAGCAGACCAGCGGCTGCCCGAACAAATTGGTGAAATTCTAGAAAGGAATAATAAAGATAACAATTATTATTTAATCAAATCCGTGCCACCGGTTCTGTGCGAGAAGCGCGTGTGTTCTATCGGTCAGGCCCAGGAATCCGTAAACCAAGGAGTTTTACGTTGTGCATCAGGAAAACATATGGACGACACAACGGGATATTTCTCCCCGGTACGGAAGGGCCCATGCCGAGAAGCAAAATTCCTTTCTTTTTGCCGAGGAAGTTTTTCTTCTTCTTAGCATATTTCCTCGCGGCGGGAACGATAGCGGGAGGATGCTGTGAATTTTAACAGGGGGGTAAACCCGCCCCCCCCCGCCCCCGAAAAAAAAGGAGATCGGAGGTAGTCCCCGACTTACGACCCGCATTGGAGCCCAGAATTTATGTCACGTGAAAAACAGCTGCTTTTTTTCCAGTCCCTGCTGTAACTTCAAACCATCACTAAGCGGATGGTTGTAAGTCGAGGACTACCTGGGTACCAGCAACGGCACCAGCTTTGTATTTCCCGCCTGAGATTGAGGAACCTAACCTATAAAACAACCGTTCCTTTTCCGAGGGGGTCAGGCCAAGAAATTTCGTTAAACTAACCCCGTCCTAAAATGATATATTAAGAACCAGCAGGGTTTACTCAGAATAAGACTTATCTCCCCGGCCCAGCATCCTTTCTCTCTCTCTCTCTCCCATTCCCTCTCTACCTCTCTCTTTCTCTCTTTTCTCTTTCTCTCTCTCTTCTTTCTCTCTCTCCTTTTCTCTCTCTTTTCTCTTTCTCTCTCTCTTCTTTCTCTCTCTCTCCCTTCCTTTTCTCTTTTTTTCTCTCTTCCCCCTTTTCTCTTTCTCTCTTTCTCTCCGTTTCTCTTTCTGTTTTCTTTCTCTTTTCTCTTTCTTTCTTTTTCTTTCTTGCTTGCTATCTCTCTCTTTCCTCTCTTTTCTCTTTCTCTTTTCTCTCTCTCTCCCTTTCTCTTTTCTTTCTTTCTCTCTTCCCCTTTTCTCTTTCTCTCTCTTTCTGTTTTCTCTCTTGCTATCTCTCTTTCTCTTTCTCTCTTTTCTCTCTTTCTGTTTTCTCTCTCTTTTCTTTCTTTTTCTTTCTCTCTCTCTCTTTCTTTCTTTCTCTCTCCCTTTCTTTCTCTTTTCTCTTTCTTTCTCTCTTCCCCTTTTCTCTTTCTTTGTCTTTCTGTTTTCTCTCTTGCTATCTCTCTTTCTCTCTTTTCTCTCTTTCTCTTTCTGTTTTCTCTCTCTTTTCTCTTTCTTTCTTTCTCTCTCTCTCTTTCTTTCTCTCTCCCTTTCTTTCTCTTTTCTCTTTCTTTCTCTTTCTCTTTTCTCTCCTCCTTTCTTCCTCTCTCTCTCTCTCTTTCTTCCCCATCTTTTAGCAATGTGCTGATTAAGGACAATGCTGCTGCCTGAGACGGGAGGTAGCTCAAGTAGATTTATGAGTTGAAGATCTTGGGAGGGGGGGGGAGAAATATAATCCCTGTCTGCAGGTCTGTGCAAAATAGCAGCCAAGGCAGAGTTTGCTGCCCTTAGCAAAAAAATGAAGAAAATATGAACGGAAGCGGTGGAAATAAATAAACAACTTTAGCAGTTGTTTGGCCAGCTTTAGCAATTCGCAACCGGCCAATCCATCGCGCAGGCCTTGTGAATGGCAAGAGGTGGGTGCGCACGAGGAAGCAAGCTTCAAAGGAAGGTTCGCTGCAAGGCACGAATGCGGGAACAGGTGTAGGTGGGAGGATTTCCCTGCGGTCCTTGGTCCATGGGGAAGGTTGGAATACCAAGAACAGGTATTTGTTTATAGTCCACCTTCATCATTTTTATAAGTACGGCCGCAAATATAGATGAGGCTCCTTCCTCCTCCTATTTTCCACACAGGTGGGTTGGGGGGCAGGGGGGGAGAGGGAGGGGGAAGGGGAGGGGGAGAGAGAGAGAGAGGCAACTGGCTTTCATGCCTAAAATGGGACTAGAATTCACATTCTCCTAGTGTCTGGCCTAAAGTCACCAGCCATCTTTTATGCCTAAAGTGGAACTAGAACTCACGTCTCTTGCTGACTGGGCTAAAGTCACCCAGCCAGCTTTCATGTCTAAGACGGAACTATAACTCACATTCTCCTAATGTGTGGCCTAAAGTCACCCAGCCAGCCTTCATGTCTAAGATGGAACTATAACTTACATTCTCCTAGTGTCTGGCCTAAAGTCACCCAGCCAGCTTTTATGCCTAAAGTGGAACTAGAACTCACATCTCCTGCTGACTGGACTAAAGTCACCCAGCCAGCTTTCATGTCTAAGACGGAACTATAACTCACATTCTCCTAATGTGTGGCCTAAAGTCATCCAGCCAGCCTTCATGTCTAAGATGGAACTATAACTCACATTCTCCTAATGTGTGGCCTAAAGTCACCCAGCCACCTTTTATGCCTACAGTGGAACTAGAGCTCATGTCTCCTGCTGATTGAGCTAAAGTCACCCAGCCAGCTTTCATGTCAAAGGTAGAACTAGAACTCAGGTCTCCTGCTGATCGGCCCAAAGCCACCTAGATGGCTATTATGGCTAAACCAGGACTACAACTCATGTCATCCAGGTTTGTTTGGTGTTTTTTTTTCTGGATTATTGCTCCAAAATAGATGCTTTGTGCGGAACACTAAATCAAGTTCAGGTTTTCCTCTTCTAGAACCCTTTAAATTCGGGAGAAAAATAAGATTTACAGTTTATTCTTCATTTGCAACTTAAAGGCTAGTGTTCTGTCCCCATCGCCTCAGTCCGAGCAATGACTTAATTAGCCGGCAACTATCAGCTACGGCAGCAAACTAGCGAGCGTCTGCCAAGTGTCTCTGTTATCTCCCTTGATGCCGATGAGTCACCCAGGAACAAACAGTACTTCAGCTCTTAGTTAAGCAGTTAATTTGCCTGCTACGAAGAGGCACAGCAGTTCTTGCTGCCTTTATATCCTGTGGGGTGTGGCTCCATGACTCAGCACTTCCTAGGCCTGCCCCACCCCTGCTTCTGTTGTTCCCGCCTCTCCTGCCTACGAAACCTAGGGTCCAGCCAGGCCTGATTGCCATCAGCTGGGTCTGGAGGCGTGGCCGGGGGGGTAAAGAGTCAGGGGACGGAGGCCTCGTTATCTCCTCCACCTGGCCTGCCTCTGGCTCCTGGAGCTGAGCCAGGGAAGCCGGTGCTCCAGAGGTAAGTCCTGATGGCCCTTCCCCCTCACTTTCCAAGTCACTTTCTGGCAGGGGGCCCAGCTCGGGGGGCGCAGACACAACAGCTAGATCCAAGAAAACATTTCTCAGACGTTAGGCTAATTTTCTCCTTTTGGCCTCTTCATTCCATTTTATACATAAGCCCAATATTACCCCTGGATAATGTGCTCAAGAGGACTAGTAACTCTAAAACAGGCTTACCTTGTAGGCGACGCTGTTCGACGAATCCACTATGACAAACAGAGGCTTCCTGGTGAAAGGATAGAGATCACCTGGGTGCAAGCTGGGGGGAAAAAAAAGGGGGGGAATCCAGAATGTGTAAGAAAGAGATGCTGCGTCCTTCCACACAGTGTCCCCCCACTTCCCACCTCCCCGAGTCACACGATCTGCTTTTGCAACCTTCTGACAAGCGAAGCCGATGGAGGGAAGGCACATTCGCATAACAACCCTGTTGCTGACTTCTAACACGTGCGATGATTCGCTTAACAACTGGGGCGAGGACAGTCGTAAAAGGGGGCGAACTCCCTTCACGAACGTTTCACTCAGCAGCGGAAAAGGCTGGGCTCCCATGCGGTCGTAACTCAAGGACTACTGTATTCCCACCCCCCTCAAAAAAAATAAAATCTAAACCCCCCTAGCGTGTTTTCAGAATGCTCGTAATAGAAGACCTCCCCTCCCCCAAAATAACCCCCAGTTAAGATTGTCAGCCAGATTCGGAAAAGGATTTGGTAAAGGATTGTATGATAAAATGGGCACAGAATATTCAGGAACCAATAATGTTGGAAACATGGGAGAAAATTTGGGTTAGAAATGTTAAGTTTACACAAGCACAGAATTTAAGGGAAAATTTTTATAAGATGTTTTATAGATGGCACTTAGATCCCAAAAAATTATCATGTATGTATCCTAATATCCAAGCGAAATGTTGGAGGTGTGATTGTGATGATGCTACATATTTTCATATTTGGTGGACTTGCAAGAAAATTAAGGTCTTTTGGATAAGAATTTGGTGGATTATTCAAAATGTACTGAAGAAGAAGATAAAGTTCCTGCCACAATTTTTCCTTTTGGGAATTATAACGGATTGTACAGGGATTGAGACTAAATTGATTCTGAATTTAATAACAGCAGCAAGACTGTTGATTGGACAATACTGGAAGAAGAAGAGATACCTACAATAGAAGAATGGATATTGAAAGTTATTAATTTGGCTGAGATGGCTAAAATCTCAGCGTTTTAAAAGACAATACGCAGGAAAGATATTTAATTGAATGGAAAAATGGATTGATTATCTACAAAACAGATATCAGATTAAGAAATATCAGATTGCCTTTGAATAATTAGAAAGTTATTTTATGTAATGGGGAGGGGGTTGGGAGATGAAAAGCTTTGGATGTGGTTATTTGGATTGGAAGGGAAAATTTTATTCTATGCTTGGTTTATGTATAACAATACCTTGTGATTGACCCGGGAAGCCGGGGGGGGGGGGAGAGGGGGGAAGGGGTTTTTTTTTTTGGTTTTTTTTTGGGAGGGAGGGGGAAAAAAGGGGGAAAATGTTTTTGTTTTTTAAAACTCTTTCAATAAAAAAAAAAAAAGATTGTCAGCCAGATTGGCGCATTTAGTACTGTTATTCCCCCCCCCCCCGAAAATAAGACCTAACCGGAAAATAAGCCCTAATGCAACTTTTGGAGCCAAAATTAATATTAAAAGTTGATCTTGTTTTCGGGGGAAATTTGCTATTTGTATTCACTATTACTACACATTGGTATTGAACATTTTTGTCATTGGTACGAACTCAACCCAAAGGCACCAAAGGATAATGGGAACAAAATACCACTTTTTCCCTCCCCTCAAAGGAGGTTATTCCAGATTGATGACAGTTATTCCTCGACATGCAACCATGGTTCAGCGACCAGAGCTTAACAGCGGTGCTGAAAAAAGTGACTTAGGACCGCTCCTCGGACTTATGACTTATGTCGCAGCAACAAAACTCGGACGCTTGGCAAGAAAGGCGTGTATTCCGCGAGAGCCGTGCAGAGCGCCGTATGGCTTCCGTCAAGTGAAGTCCGGGGGAAGGGAGGAGGTGGGAGGAAGCAAATTTGCTTAGCAACCGAACGATTCCTTTAACAACTGTGGTGAAATCGCTCAACCGCCATGCCCCCCCTCCCTCCCCCCAAAAAAACCCGTTAAGTCAGGCTCCGCTTTGCTTGGGAGGTGGAAATTCCGGTGTCAGCCCTGAAGCGGGTCTGACTGAGGCCATTTTGAGGCTCCAGCGCTGACGGGGGGAGGAATAGAGATAGTTGGGGTGTTCTGGTCAAAGCAAAATACTTTCTCTTGGGAATCAAGGACATTCCTGCAGGTGTCCGGAAGGAGGGGTTTGATGTCACCTAGCAACCGGACGGTATCCTGATTGGGCCATGGGACTGACCGTTTTGGGAAAGCGACCAACTTTTACTTTTATTAAGGCGGGAATATTCAGAGCCGGTTTTCCACCAGCCCGTGCCAATACGACATGTCCAATAAACCTGTTCTTTTGAGAAAATGTCTCAGAGTTTTGTTTGCTTTGGATGTGTTACTTGGAACCCTGACATCCTATATAGGACTGCCTATATAATTTGAGGGCCGTTGATCTCGCAGGAACGCGCAACTCACCAGTGCATTTCCTTGTACAACTGGTTACGTTTGTGGATTCCGTCCCCGTTTATGATATCCCGGTTGCTGTTCGTCAGGACACCCCCGAAATCGTAGGGACCTGCAGGGAGCAAATGGGAGGTTAAGGACAGCAGCTGGCTTGGCGACCAGTTAAACACAGAAATATAAGGACCCCAAAAAACTCCAGGAGGAAGGACTTTGACAGTAGTTGTAAGAGCAAAGAAATAACTAGCTGGAACGACAAACTTTGGGTTGAAACCATCCATCATAAGGCTGACAAGCTTGAGAAGCACTGAGCTGTTGGGAAGTTAAGAGGTTGAAAGTTTGCAGGTAGTCCTCGACTTAAAGCAGTTCGTTTAGTGGCCGTTCGAAGTCACAACGGCACTGAAAAAGGGTGACTTACGACCGTTTTCAACGGCGACCAACCCCACGATCAAAATTTGGACACGTGGCAACTGGCTCGTACTTACGACGGTTGCAGGGCCCCGGGGGTCACGTGACCCCTTCACAATCGAAGTCCATGGGGAAGCCAGGCTCATTTAACAATCGGGTGGCTTAACGTATCACCTCCAGCGATTCGCTTAACGACCGCGGCAAGAAAAGTCGTAAAAACGTGGCAAAAATCACTGAACAAACGTCTCAGCGGCAGAGGTTTGGGGCTCCATTTGTGGCCGTAAGTTAAGGACTGCCTGCAATGTTTCGAATAATCCTAGTGGAGACAACTTTGTTCACACCCAACCAAGTTGAGTGGGAAAGACAATTCTATAAATCAGCATTAGATACTGGACTGTACGCCCCACTTCCCCACTGGAAGGTCTGACTGGGGACTCTCACCACCCAGAGATACCGAGGTTGTGGTCCGCCAGCAGCCTGCGGAGCTGGCAACAGAGTCAGGCAGCGATGAAGCTGAGGAAGAGCGTGGGCCAGTCCTGGAGGCTGAGGAAGGCCCGGATGAGGGCTCTGCATCAGAGCCAGAGGTGGGGCCAGGGCCATCGGGGAGTGAGGTGCGGACTCCAGAGCCTCCAGAGGCTGACACTAGTGAGGCAGAGGAACAGGAGGAGCCTGTTCCTAATGCACACATGAGAAGAGCTGCCAGAAGGCAAGAGCAGCTCAAGCAAAGAGGACGACTCGGGAGTAGGGCCAAGAGATGATTGGCCCCTCCTATAAGGCTTAAAAGACCAGCAACGGCATTTGAGTTTTGCCGGAAAACAACGCTGATAGCTTCGTCTTCTTGCATTTATTTTGTATCGGTGTCTTCTGAACGTTTACCAAGAAAGGCCTTTGCCAGTTTGCCTAATTGGATCAAGGTTTGCGATAGGACTGGGGAATTTGTTTTAATTTGAGTTGAACGACGCTGAGAATGAAGTAATTCTTAGCTGTTCAAATAAAGTTTGCTTGTGTTTTTTCACCGACTGAGTTTCCTACTACCTACTTGGTCCTGGGTCACAACACATATGTGTCGTGTCCCACTCCTCCGCTGACGGCCGGGTCAGGGAAATCCGAATCAGGCTTGCCTCTGCAGCTTTGCCAAAGTCCTAGCAAAGTCCTCAGGGCAGGCAGGAGACCTGAAAATGACTTCAGCAAGATATGTTTAGACTTTGCCTGACTCAGAGACTGCCAGAAAGCAGATCCTTTATATAGGCCATGGGGTGTGGCTCCATGACTCAGCACTTATCCAGGCCTGCCCCTCCCTTCCTTCTGTTGCCTCCGCCTATCAAGTCTTCTGACGCGAGGGTCACTCCAGTCGGCAGCTGTTGGCAATTGACCTCCCTCAGGCTCACATGCTGTGGAGGAGGGGGAGGGGTCTAGTTGCTCGTTTGCCTGGGCATGGAGCCAGAGCTGGGGGCTGGAGGTACTTCCTCCTCTTCAGCCTGTCTGGGCATGGAGCCAGGGCTGGAGCCGGGAGGCATACTAGGACATTCCTCCGTGTTCCGAAGCAGATAAGAAGGCCCCGGCTGTGGTGAGATCGGACGAGACACAATATGTTCCTCCATGACTATCAAGCCATGACATGATTCACTGGGATTTCCTTACACGCCAAGACTTGGTGCGACATGCAGTCTAAATTCTAAAGGAGCAGAGACCAAGGTGAGCAGAAGCATCTCTAATATCTCGGTCTCAAGAGATGAGAAATGGCATCTAGAGCTTTGTATGGCCTTGAGCTACAGTTCTCATTCTACTCAAAGAGTCCGTAAGGTGAACATCTCAAAAGTTAAGAGGTAGGGAGTATCTACTATCAGAGACAGGACCTCACAAAAGATAGACGACAAAAGAACAGAATGACAAAGAGTTGGAAGGGACCTTGGAGGTCTTCTAGCCCAACCCCTTCGCTCCAGCAGGAGACAAAACCGACCCAGCACAAACACACACACACTGCAAAAATCCTGTTTAACAGCTTTTCCAAAGCTATTTTGAGGGGGGGGGGAGGAGGAGAACGGGACCCACCACCTTCACCTCTTATTAATTTTACAGGGAGAAATTTTGTCGGGAGCAAAGAGCAAGGAAAGACTCTGGAAAAGTTTTATGATTCATGCAAGGAAGATGTTTAACAAGCATGCGTTTTATAAAGGAATGCAAATCTCAACATGGATGGAATGAAGCGGGCACAACGTCCATGGTTTGTGTTGTTGTTGTTGTTGTTTTGGAGGGGTGGGGTGTCAGATCCTAATTTTCTCCAAGGATTCAGCAGCAATTTTTTTAAAAAAGTGGAGGGTGGGGGAAGAGGAGGAGGAGAAGCCGGGAGGGGACGAGGTAAGCAACAGAGAGTCCTTTGACCAAGGAAGGACACAGAAGTGAGGACTACCCGGGTCGTGAAAAAGGCTTGAATTGTCACGACAAAACAAGGAAACAGCCCCACGTCACCCCCAAAGACCAAATTGGAAAGCTGTTAAAGGTCTGGTTTTCAAAAAAAAACCAAAACCCACAAAAGCCAGGTTAGGTAAAACAGAGAAACATCAGAATTTCGGAGACTTTTCAGGCTAGGTGGTATGAGACACCGTAGCCCGTTAAGAACGTCTCTGCTTCATCACACTCGACCGGATGCTCTCCACAAGAAGCCCTGGACCAACTCAGTGGCTTCTTCAACCCCTTCTTCCCCAAATGGACACGTCCCTGATTGACGCGAGCCATGAGCGGTAAGGGTGGAAAGGGTTCCAGCTGCGGTCTTTCCAACCCACAAAAAAGGGGGAGTGCGTTGACGCTGGGAAGGACCAGAAGGACGTCACGCTCTTCGGGGCTCTGAAAAGAGCGGGAGACCCACCCGGGACCCAACGAAGGAGAACGTCAACTTCTCCGGAGAGGAGGCTTAGGGTGTGTGTGTGGAGGCCGCCTTGCCCTCCTCGAACCACCAAGAGAATTCAAGCCCTTCTTCACGACCCGGAAGCATTCCTTTATTTTCTACCTTCACTATCCGAACGACCTGAAGGGAAGACCCCGGTGGCTGACAGGTAGATCAACAGCACGCTATTGGCGGGCAGCTCCTGAAAAAGAGACCAGAAGAGAGAGAGTGGGAGAGGGAGGGAGGGAGGGAGGAAAGAAGGGAGGGAGGAAGGAAGGGAAGAGGAGGAGGAGAAACCGGGAGGGGACGAGGTAAGCAACAGAGAGTCCTTTGACCAAGGAAGGACACAGAAGTGAGGACTACCCGGGTCGTGAAAAAGGCTTGAATTGTCACGACAAAACAAGGAAACAGCCCCACGTCACCCCCAAAGACCAAATTGGAAAGCTGTTAAAGGTCTGGTTTTCAAAAAAAAACCAAAACCCACAAAAGCCAGGTTAGGTAAAACAGAGAAACATCAGAATTTCGGAGACTTTTCAGGCTAGGTGGTATGAGACACCGTAGCCCGTCAAGAACGTCTCTGCTTCATCACACACTCGACCGGATGCTCTCCACAAGAAGCCCTGGAGCAACTCAGTGGCTTCTTCAACCCCTTCTTCCCCAAATGGACACGTCCCTGATTGACGCGAGCCATGAGCGGTAAAGGGTGGAAAGGGTTCCAGCTGCGGTCTTTCCAACCCACAAAAAAGGGGGAGTGCGTTGACGCTGGGAAGGACCAGAAGGACGTCACGCTCTTCGGGGCTCTGAAAAGAGCGGGAGACCCACCCGGGACCCAACAAAGGAGAACGTCAACTTCTCCGGAGAGGAGGCTTAGGGTGTGTGTGTGGAGGCCGCCTTGCCCTCCTCGAACCACCAAGAGAATTCAAGCCCTTCTTCACGACCCGGAAGCATTCCTTTATTTTCTACCTTCACTATCCGAACGACCTGAAGGGAAGACCCCGGTGGCTGACAGGTAGATCAACAGCACGCTATTGGCGGGCAGCTCCTGAAAAAGAGACCAGAAGAGAGAGAGTGGGAGAGGGAGGGAGGGAGGGAGGGAGGAAAGAAGGGAGGGAGGAAGGAAGGAAGGGGAAGAGGGAGGGAGGGAGGAAAGGAGAGAAGGAGGGAGGAAGGAAGGAAGAAGAGGGAGGAGGAGGAAGAGGAGGAGGAAAGGAGAAAAGGAGAGAAGAAGAAGAGGGAGGGAGGGAGGAAAGAAGGGAGGGAAGGAGGAAGGAAGGAAGGAAGGAAGGAAGGGGAAGAGGGAGGGAGGGAGGAAAGGAGAAAAGGAGAGAAGGAGGGAGGAAAGAAGGGAGGGAGGGAGGGAGGGAGGAAAGAAGGGAGGGAGAAAGGAAGGAAGGGGAAGAGGGAGGGAGGGAGGAAAGGAGAGAAGGAGGGAGGGAAAAAGGAAGGAAGAAGAGGGAGGGAGGGAGGGAGGGAAAGAGGGAGGGAGGGAAGGAGGAAGAAAGGGAGGAAAGAAATAATCCAGCTCTGGATTATCCTCTGAAGCTGCATCTAGTGCCAGGTTTGTAGTCCTTCCTTTCTCTCCTTTTTTTCCCCTCCCTCTCTCCCTCTTTCCTTCTTTCTTTCTTTCTTTTTTCCTTCCTTCCTTCCTTCCTTCCTTTTCCTTCTTTCCTTCCTTCCTTTCCTTTCCTTTCCTTTCCTTTCCTTCCTTCCTTCCTTCCTTCTTCCTTCCTTCCTTCCTTCTTCTTCCTCTCTCTCTCTCTCTCTCTCTCTCTCTCAAACCCCCCATCCCCCATTTTTTGCCTAGCCGGCTTCAGCTTTTTTCCTTTTAAAAAATGCTTTTAACAGTTAAAAAAAAAAAAAAAACCCTGATGATCGCACGGCTCAGCTGGGCATGGAGGGGAGGGGGCAGGGATTTTTGCTACCGGTTCTCCGAACCACCCGCCACTATCTCTACCGGATCGGGTGAGCCGGTCCGAACCGGGAGCATTTCACCCCTGGACCAGCCTCACCTCTGCTTCACAAACCTTAAATGATGCCGCAAGGAAGGTGTAGAGCTGGCTAAAAGTTGGCTTGTATAACAAGTATTTGTGAGGGTTTTCTCTTCTGGCTGGTTTTTCAGTGCTCTCCTGCGGAAGACAGAAAGACATTTCCTTAAAGAAGTTCCAAGTTGTTGGGGTTCCCCCCCCCCCAACGACAGAAGAAAGAGTTGCTTTCTTGGATCTGGCTGGCGTTTCCTACAACGTTGTGGTTTCTTCTCTGTTATTTCTTTGTTGAAACAAACATTGTGGCTGACCAACTCACATATAGAATACAATCCACGGCATTAAAACAAAAGAAAATTAAAAACCGCACCTCTCTCTCTCTCTCTCTCTCACCCACACACACACACATACTACATGCCAACAGCAAAACCATCAAATCAACCACTTGATCCTCTCCAGCAGGGACCACAACAGCACTGAAAAAAATCATATCTTTTGGGCCTTTTTGGAAGGGAGGGAGGGAGGAGGAAAAGAAAAGAGAGAGAGGGAGAGAGAGAGAGAGGAAGGGAGGGAGGGAGGAAAAGAGGGAAGGAAGGAGGGAGGAAGAAGTAAGGGGAAGGAGAGAGAGAGAGGAAGGGAGGGAGGAAAAGGAAAGAGAGAGAGGGAGGGAGAGGAAGGAAAGAAGGAAGAAAGGAAAAGAGGGAAGGAGGGAGGGAAGTAAGGGGAAGGAGGGAGAGAGAGGAAGAAAGGAGGGAGGAAGAAGTAAGGGGAAGGAGGGAGAGAGAAGAAGGAAAGGAGGAAGGAAGGAAGGAAGGAAAGAGACAAGCAAGGAAAGGAGACAAGGAAGAAAGAGGTAGGGAAGGAAGGAAGGAAGGAAGAAAGGAAGGAAGGAGACAAGGAAGAAAGAGGGAGGGAAGGAAGGAAGGAAGGAAGGAAGGAAGGAAGGAAGGAAGGACGGAAGGAAGAGGAAGGAAGGAAGGAAGGAAGGAAGGAAGGAAGGAAGGAAGGAAGGAAGGAAGAGGAAGGAGGGACGGAGAGTAAGGGGAGAGGGAGGAAGAAGTAAGGGGAAGGTGGGAGAGGAAGGAGCGGAAGAAAGATGGGAAGGAAGGCAAGAGGGAGGGAGAGGAAGGAAAGAAGGAAGAAAGAAGCGAGGGAGGGAGCAAAAATCCATTTTGGGGGATCCTGTTGTCATTTTTATTGTGTTAGCCTCAAAAGAGCAAAAACCCAATGGCTCCAGGCAAGCATTCAGAAGACCTAAATTCAAGCTCCCCCCACCCCGTCCCAAGTTACTGAATCTCTTTGGGTAATTCTGGGCCGGCCACGCTCTCTTTCGCCCCAGCCCTTAGCATCCCTGGAGGAATTGCAGGACGCGTAAAATCGGACAAAGACAGGATGTTGGAGAGGGATACCTGCGAGGCTCGGGGTGAGAGGGCTAAAGCGCCTGCCACGCCGCTGACAAACCCCCCCCCCTCATTCCAAAGAACCCCAACGGCGTGACGATATTACGCGGAAGACTTGCCTGCAGCCCCGGCTTGTTCATCTGCGTGGCGAGGTTCATGGGCTCCCTTTCCAGCGCCTGCAGCATCCGGAACATGTCGATTGTCAGTTCACTAAACTTCACCTACCAAAGAACCAGGGGGCACTTTAAGCCAGGTTGGAGATGAGCCACGCCTGTTACTAACGCTTGGTGCCCTGAAAATTAGCTCCGCTTCTTGAGACGTTGCTGTTCCTTTAAAACGCAGGAGGCAGGGATTGGTCCAGGCAAAACCTCTTTTATTTGTACACGACTGTGAATTAACGTTCGTTCGCAGTCAACAAGGCCTGTCCAAACAGTTTTTCAAAGGACTATTTATCGACACAAACCTTATCTCGCTTGGGAAGCTGCCAAGTGACTTGTTTCCCAAATGCAGAGTAAGGCAAAACTTGGCACAGAGTCTCTTAAGAGTCATGAACGGAACTTTACACTCTTAAAACTACTGAACGAACGGATTGTTTCCTGCAAAAGCCCCCTCCCCGTTCGCGCATCTTTTGTTTCCTATGGGAGGGGCCAATCATCTCCAAGGTGTGGCTTTACTCCTTGCTTTCTGAGTTGTTCTAGTCTTCTGGCAGCTCTGCGCATGCATGTCAGAGTATATTCATCAAATAACAAAGTAACAAAGTCAGCCAATTGGGAGCTGAGACAGACTGGAGCCAGGGCATGTCTTAGTCTGGAGCTTCTGAGTCTGTGCAGAGAAAATGAAACTAACTGGTCTCTCTACTGTACTCTGCGTGTCTGATGATCTAAGCTGAAATGAAACTGTGAATCTGCTGTTGGTATTGTAAATTTACTTCATGTGTTATTGTGAATATAAAGAAGTTCA
This sequence comes from Ahaetulla prasina, assembly GCF_028640845.1. Classification (NCBI taxonomy): domain Eukaryota; kingdom Metazoa; phylum Chordata; class Lepidosauria; order Squamata; family Colubridae; genus Ahaetulla; species Ahaetulla prasina. The sequence continues at coordinate 3,679,793 of NC_080554.1, forward strand.
TGAATCCTGTTGAATCAGTTATCTGTGTGTGCTTCTGGATTTGGTTCTTGACAATGCGCACACTGGGAACAGGCTCCAGCTGTTCCTCTGCCTCACTGCTGTCTATCTCCCTCTCTGCCTCCGACGCAGAGCCCTCGTCCGAGCTTTCCCCAGCCCCCAGGACTGGCCCATGTTCCTCCCCAACCTCCTCACTGTCCGACTCTGCTGCCAGCTCTGCTGGGTGCCGGCGGGCTACAATTGCTCTCTCACAAAATGTGGGACAATTCAGGTCTTGTGTGGAAAGAATGTCAGAAGACAGGAGAAGAGCATCTGGGCACCGTGTTCCAAAGCTGCTTGTTCACAAAAAGGCAACTGGGCTTCATTTTTCCTGGAAGACGTTTCGCTTCTCATCCGAGAAGCTTCCCCAGAACTGAAAAAGCTTCCTTGGATGAGAAGCAAAACCTCTTCAAAGGAAAAGCGGAAAGGCCAGTTGCACGGGGCAACTGTGACCCGGACGGCTGAGAATCTCCACACACATCTAAAGCTGATGAAACGACTAAAAAGCCAGAAGGCTGGCGGAACAGAAAGACGCAGATAGTCCTCGATTTACGACCATTTACTTAGCGACCGGAGTTACAACGGCGCTGAAGAAAATGGCTGAGGGGGATGAGTGTTTTTCACACCGTTGCAGCTTCCCTCACAGTCACGTGACCCAAATTTGGTCGGAAAGCTGGGTCAGAAGGCCACAAATGGGGGGCCACCTGACCCCGTCAGAAATACGAGCCAGTGGCCAAGCACCCGAAATCGGATCACGTGAACCGCGGGGACGCTGCAATGGTCGTTAAGTGTGAAAAACGGTCCTGTCCCTTCTTTCAACTTCGAAACAGTCACTAAACAGAACGGCTGTAAGTCGAGGACCAGGTGTATACCAGCCATCGCCTGCTCTGGCCAGGCGATGTGCGGTGACATACGCAGGCACAGTGGGGGGAGGGGAGGAGAACTCACCTGATTGTTGCAATTGCCAATAATGAGCGCGTCGGCCAGCGTTAACTGACCCACAATCATGCCTTGTTCCAGCAGAGGGGCTCCTGTTTCGGATAGGCGGTTGGAGAGGATGACCAGCGTGTTGTCGTCGTTTAAGACCATGACTGGGTCTGCCTAGAAAGAAGACCGAGATGGTGAAGAGCCCGAAGAACCAATCCCAGCAGGTTATAGCGTCAGATATTAAAAAAAACCAACCACAACAGTTCAGGGGTCTCTGTAGATCTTACCTCAATGAAAGCGGCCACTTCCTGCAGGACAAGATTCCACTCAACTTGATCTTCTGTGTTGAAACGGTGGGTGTAATCTTCAATCTCATCCGATAGTTCCTGGGGAAAGAAAGCAAGACGTTCCTTGCAAGGGTCTTCTCTAAGGCCACCACCAGCTACAGCCCTGAGGGTCACACCCAAGACGGTGTTGTGGTCCGTCAGCAGCCTACGGAGCTGGCAACCGATGAGGCAGAGGTGAGGCCAGGGCCATCGGGGAGTGAGGTGCGGATTCCAGAGCCTGATAATAGTGAGGCAGAGGAACAGGAGGAGCCTGTTTCTAATGCACGCATGAGAAGAGCTGCCAGAAGAAAAGAGCAGCTCAAGCAAAGAGGACGACTCAGGAATAGTGCCAAGAGATAATTGGCCCGTGCCATAAGGCTTAAAAGACCAGCAACAGCATTTGAGCTTTGCTGAAAAACAATACTGATAGCTTTATCTTGTTGCATTTGTTTCGTATCGGTGTCTTCTGAACTTTTGCCAAGAAAGGCCTTTGGCAGTTTGCCTAATTGGACCAAGGTTTGCGATAGGACTGAGGAATTTGTGTTGGGAGGAATTTGCTTTAATTTGAGTTGAACGACGCTGGGAATGGAGTAATTCGAATAAAGTTTTTTGTTTTTTTTCACGGACTTAGTTTCCTACTACCTACTCGGGTCCTGGGTCACCACAGACGGGACTCACCTTCACAAGATCCTTGACCACCACCATTTTGTTGAGTAAGAGGCAAACCACGATGAACCGGGCGTAGTAACGTAGTTTCTTAACTACCAACTCAGGCCTGTGAAAAGAGGAAAGCGGATGGGAGAAAAAGACCCCTCGTCAGAAAGGAAACACCTGGCTTCTAGAGAGGAACGTTGAGTGACACCATATTTAGGTTGACTTTCTTCTCAAAAGTCCTAGCGGATGACGGTCTCCAAAAGAGGAGCCAAAGCAAAACCCCATCGGGAGAAGGAACTTTCGCTAAGTCCCAGAGATCCAAACTCAACAGTTGGTGGACCTTCAGAAGTCCATGCCTGGAAGAACTCGTCACACCATCCTGTCCAGTGGTAGTATTCAGCCAGTTCTATCCAGTTCAAGCAAACCGGTAGCGGCAGCTATGGGTGGCTCCACTCACCCACCTGTTGTGGTCCGTCAGCAGCCTACAGAGCAGGCAACGGAGTCGGACAGCGATGAGGCTGAGGTGGGGCCATTGGGAAGTGAGGTGCGGACTCCAGAGCCTCCAGAGACTGATAGCAGTGAGGCAGAGGAACAGGAGGAGCCTGTTCCTAATGCACGCATGAGAAGAGCTGCCAGAAGGCAAGAGCAGCTCAAGCAGAGAGGATGACTTGGGAGTACGGCCAAGAGATGATTGGCCCCTCCCATAAGGCTTAAAAGACCAGCAACGGCATTTGGGCTTTGCCGGAAAACAACGTTGGTAGCTTCGTCTTCTGCTTCATCTTCATCTACGTCTTGCCTTTATTTTTGTGACTTCTGAACGTTTGCCAAGAAAGGCCTTTGGCAGTTTGCCTAATTGGACCAAGGTTGGCGATAGGACTGAGGAATTTGTTTTAATTTGAGTTGAACGACGCTGGGAATGAAGTAATTCTCAGCTGTTTGAATAAAGTTTGTTGTTGTTGTTGTTTTTCACGGACTGACTTTCCTACTACCTACTTGGGCCTGGGTCACGACACCACCCCGACGTCAACACATCCCATTTTTGATGCTCTGTGCCTGCGCAGAAGGTTCTACGCATGTGCAGAGGTGTCGTGCGCGCGCTTACATTTGCGAACCGGTAGCGAAGGTTATGTCAATACCACCACTCATCCTGTCCCCACCGATGGAAACCCACACAACGGCCACGCAACACTTCTGGCTTTTTTTGAATAATTAAAGTAAACTCACAAGCCTGACCTGTCTTCCTTGTTGACTTGGGAGTAGTAAGATCTCTGCCGTATGGCAGAGTAGAAGGAGAACGCTTCGTTCAGATAGCTGGTTTCAGAGGTGCGAAGGCTGTGGAGAAAAGAGACGTGAGATAGCGGTCCCTGCTTCAAAAATTCAACCGATTTCTTCTCCAGGCACAATCCTCACTGAGATTATTATCACTATCCCTTTCCTTTCTGATCAGATAAGGGAATGACAGAGTTGGAAGGAACCTTGGAGGTCTTCTAGCCCAGCCCACTGCTTAGGCAGGAAACCCTACGCCACTTCAGATAAATGGTTGTCCAATCTCTTCTTAAAAACTTCCAATGTTGGAGCATTCACAACTTCTGGAGGCAAGTTGTTCGACTGATTAATTGTTCTAACCGTCAGGAAATTTCTCCTTAGTTCTAAGTTGCTTCTCTCCTTGATTAGTTTCCACCCATTGCTTCTTCTCCTGCCCTCAGATGCTTTGGAGAATAGCTTGACTGCCTCTTTTTTGGGGCAGCCCCTGAGATATTGGAAGACCGCTATCATGTCTCCCCTAGTCCTTCTTTTCATTATAACCCATTGTAGCAACTATTCTTATATATTTTAGCCTCCAGTGCCCAGTAAAGTATCCCTGATGATGTTACTTAGTTTTGATAACGAAATATCTGCAAGAGGAGGGAGCACCAAGGATCCCAAAATCCTCCTCCTCCACCCCACTCCCTTCGAAGACTGATGACGTTACCTAGTTGGGTCATGCAACAAAACAAAGCAAGCTCAGAGAGCACCAAGGACCCCGAAGTTCAGCCCTGAGCTACAAATCTCTCTCTTTAACCTAGAGGCGGAGCTCTCGCCTCACAATCAGGAGGCTGCGAGTTCAATCCTAGGTAGAGGCTCGATAAACTTAGCAACCGTGCATCTAACGTAACCACGGCAGTGAGCCACTTAACGACTGTGGCCGGAAAGGTGGTAAAATGGGGGAAAGTCACTTAACAATGGTCTGGCTTAGCAACAGGCATTTTGGCCTCAGTTGCAGTCCTAAGTCGAGGACCACCTGGGCTCGGTCACCCATGCATTCCCATTCCTGCTTTTGTTAGCTTTGCCTTCCACGCTTCCAACCTTCCCTTTCCCATGTGTAGTTACTTACTAGTAATGGTAATAAAGCTGTCCAATCTTGGAGGCGATCTCTCCAATTTGCCAGCGCTTCAGGCCGTACCGATTGTCCAGAACTTGTCTTCATTGGTGACCCAACCCAAAAAAAAAATATGGAAACTGCAAGTCAGACTTATCTTCAGTGCACAAGCGCTCAACATTAAGTCTTTCGGATTTTACTTCCGAAAGCGACAGAATAACAAGAGTGACAGAATTGGAAGGGACCTTGGAGGTCTTCTAGCCCAGCCCACTGCTTAGGCAGGAAACCCTACGCCACTTCAGATAAATGGTTGTCCAATCTCTTCTTAAAAACTTCCAATGTTGGAGCATTCACAACTTCTGGAGGCAAGTTGTTCGACTGATTAATTGTTCTAACCGTCAGGAAATTTCTCCTTAGTTCTAAGTTGCTTCTCTCCTTGATTAGTTTCCACCCATTGCTTCTCATCCTGCCCTCAGATGCTTTGGAGAATAGCTTGACTGCCTCTTTTTTGGGGCAACCCCTGAGATATTGGAAGACCGCTATCATGTCTCCCCTAGTCCTTCTTTTCATTAAACTAGATATAACCCATTGTAGCAACTATTCTTATATATTTTAGCCTCCAGTGCCCAGTAAAGTATCCCTGATGATGTTACTTAGTTTTGATAACGAAATATCTGCAAGAGGAGGGAGCACCAAGGATCCCAACAAAACAAAACAAGCTCAGAGAGCACCAAGGACCCCGCAGTTCAGCCCTGAGCTACAAATCTCTCTCTTTAACCTAGAGGCGGAGCTCTCGCCTCACAATCAGGAGGCTGCGAGTTCAATCCTAGGTAGAGGCTCGATAAACTCAGCAACCGTGCAACTAACGTAACCACGGCAGTGAGCCACTTAACAACTGTGGCCGGAAAGGTGGTAAAATGGGGGAAAGTCACTTAACAACGGTCTGGCTTAGCAACGGGCATTTTGGCCTCAGTTGCAGTCCTAAGTCGAGGACCACCTGGGCTCGGTCACCCATGAATTCCCATTTTGTTAGCTTTGTTAGCTTTGCCTTCCACGCTTCCAACCTTCCCTTTCCCATATGTAGTTACTTACTAGTAGTGGTAATAAAGCTGTCCAATCTTGGAGGCGATCTCTCCAATTTGCCAGCGCTTCAGGCCGTACCGATTGTCCAGAACTTGTCTTCATTGGTGACCCCCCAAAAAAAAAAGAAAAATGGAAACTGCAAGTCAGACTTATCTTCAGTGCACTACCGCTCTACATTAAGTCTTTCGGATTTTACTTCCGAAAGCGACAGAATAACAAGAGTGAGAGAATTGGAAGGGACCTTGGAGATCTTCTAGTCCAACCCCCTGCTCAGGCAAGAAAGCCCTATATCATTTCAGACAAATGGTTGTCCAATCTCGTCTTAAAAACGTCCAGTTTTGGAGCATCCACTGGTTAATTGTTCTAACTGTCAGGAAATTTCTCCTTAGTTCTAAGTTGCTTCTCTCCTTGATCAGTTTCCATCCGTTGCTTCTTGTTATACCCTCAGGGGCTTTGGAGAATAGCTTGACCCCTTCCTCTTTGTGGCAGCCCCTGAGATATTGGAACACAGCTATCATGTCTCCCCTAGTCCTTCTTTTCATTAAACTAGATATAACCAACTGCAGCAACTGTTCTTATATATTTTAGCCTCCAGTCCCCAGTAAAGTAACTCTGATGATGCTACTTAGTTGTGATAATGAAATATCTGCAAGAGGAGGGAGCACTAAGGTGTTGTGTCTCGTCCAATCTCACCTCAGCCGGGGTCTTCTTATCTGCTTCCGAACACGGAAGAAGAAATACCTCCAGCCCCCAGCCCTGGCTCCATGCCCAGACAGGCTGAAGAGGAGGAAATACCTCCAGCCCCCAGCTCTGGCTCCATGCCCAGGCAAACGGAGCAACTAGACCCCTCCCCCTCCCCCACAGCATGTGAGCCTGAGGAAGGTCAATTACCAACAGCTGCCGACTGGAGTGACCCTCGCGTCAGAAGACTTGATAGGCGGAGGCAACAGAAGGAAGGGAGGGGCAGGCCTGGATAAGTGCTGAGTCATGGAGCCACACCCCATGGCCTATATAAAGGATCTGCTTTCTGGCAGTCTTTGAGTCAGGCAAAGTCGAACTTATCTTGCTGAAGTCACTTACTGGTCTCCTGCCTGCTCTGAGGACTTTGCTAGGACTTTGGGCAGAGCTGCAGAGGCAAGCCTGATTCGGATTTCCCTGACCCGGCCGTCAGCGGAGGAGTGGGACACGACATCGCAGTTCAGCCCTGAGCTACAAATATCTCCCTTTAAGCTAGAGGCGGAGCTCTCGCCTCACAATCAGGCGGTTGCGAGTTCGATCCTAGGTAGAGGCATATATTTCTCTCTCTGGGTACAATGAGAACGTATCCGCTGAACAAAACTCCGCACTGGTGACGGGAAGGGCATCTGGCCATTAAAACACTCTCCTAGCTCCATTCGGTTGCCCCAGACTCCTCCACCCCGCGAGGGATTTGGGGGTCTTTAAAAGATGATGATGATGATGATGGAGAGGATTTTTGGCTGTTTGGAGAGACAGCCACGCGCTGGAAAGGATCCTCTTACCGATGTTGCTGCTGGAACTTCCAGAGTTTGGTGTAAACATCAAAGGTCCTGCCGAAGTAAGATTGCCACTGCTTCTGCCCATATTGGGGCAAATCTCTGTAAGATAGCAGATTTAAAAAAAAACAAAAACGCAGTTTTTTTTAATCCACCAGGGAGAAGAGGAGAAGTGACAGCTGGAGGGACACGCTCAGAGATGCTTCAATTATATTAATTTCTTCCATGCCTTACAGAACCTAGAATAACAAGGTTGGAAGAGACCTTGCAGGTCTTTTAGTCCAACCTCCTAACCCTGTACCAGTGAAGGCTAACCCTTTTTCTTGTCGTGTGCCGAAAGTGCGCGCGCAACACGCATGCCTGCCTTCCGGTACCCATGATGCGATGCACACGCCCCCTACACATGTGTGCACGACCCCCCCAACCTCCCTCCGTGCATGCACGTATGGGCCCCCCCATGCTTCCCCCACTGCCCGAGCATGCGACCCCAATGCCCCGTGTTGGGCCTAGCAGGCCTCCTGCAGCCTCCTGGGCCCAAAAACATACTGGGGGGCGGGGCACGCCGCCTTTTGCGCTCCACCCACCCAGGCATGCTTCTTCCGGGTCGTCTTCCGGGTGCAATTCAAGGTGTTGATTACCACCTTTAAAGCGCTCCATGGCATAGGACCGGGTTATTTACGGGACCGCCTGCTGCTACCAATAGCCTCCCATCGACCCGTGCGCTCCCATAGGGAGGGTCTCCTCAGGGTGCCGTCGGTCAGACAATGTCGACTGGCGACCCCCAAGGGGAGGGCCTTCTCTGTGGGGGCTCCTGCCCTCTGGAATGAGCTGCCTCCGGGAATACGTCAACTCCCTGACCTCCGGACCTTCCGCCGCAAGCTGAAGACGTATTTATTCTTCCGTGCAGGACTGGCATAGAATTAGTTTTAATATTTGTAATTTTAAATGGGTTTTATGGTTTATGTATTTTAATTCAGGGGCCAAATTTAATAAGTTTTTTAGTACTGTTTTATTTATATTGTATCTATTGATTGTTGATTTTATCTGGCTGTGCACCGCCCTGAGTCCTTCGGGAGAAGGGCGGTATAAAAATTAAAATAATATTACTATTACTATTACTATTACTATTACTATTACTATTACTATTACTATTATTATTATTATTATTATTATTATTATTATTATTATTAAAAAACACAGTTTTTTTTATCCACCAGGGACAAGAGGAGAAATGACAGCTGGAGGGACATGCTCAGAGATGCTTCAATTGTATTAATTTTTTCCATGCCTTACAGAACCTGTACAGAAGGGGCCGCGGTGTGGCTCAGGCTGTAAGAAGCCTGTTATTAGAACACAGCTGCTTGCAATTACTGCAGGTTCTAGTCCCACCAGGCCCAAGGTTGACTCAGCCTTCCATCCTTTATAAGGTAGGTAAAATGAGGACCCAGATTGTTGGGGGGGGCAATAAGTTGACTTTGTAAAAAATATACAAATAGAATGAGACTATTGCTTTACACACTGTAAGCCGCCCTGAGTCTTCGGAGAAGGGCGGGATATAAATGTAAATAAAATTTAAAAAAAAAACCTAGAATAACAAGGTTGGAAGAGACCTTGTAGGTCTTTTAGTCCAACCTCCTAACCCTGTACCAGTGATGGCTAACCCTTTTTCTCATCGTGTGCCGAAAGCATGCACACGGCAGCACACATGTGTTCCGGCACCCATGATGCGATGCACGCCCCACCTGCACATATGTGCACGACCCTCCCAACCTCCCTCCGTGCATGCACGTGGGGCCCCCCATGCTTCCCCCACAGCCCAAGCATGCGACCCCACTGTCCCGTTTTGGACCTAGCAGGCCTCCTGGGCCCAAAAACATACTGGGGGGGGACACGCCGCCTTTTGCGCTCCACCCCCCAGGCATGCTTCTTCCGGGTGGTCTCCCGGGTGCAATTCAAGGTGTTGATTACCACCTTTAAAGCGCTCCATGGCATAGGACCGGGTTATTTACGGGACCGCCTGCTGCTACCAATAGCCTCCCATCGACCCGTGCGCTCCCATCGGGAGGGTCTCCTCAGGGTGCCGTCGGTCAGAAAATGTCGACTGGCGACCCCCAGGGGGAGGGCCTTCTCTGTGGGGGCTCCTGCCCTCTGGAATGAGCTGCCTCCGGGGATACGTCAACTCCCTGACCTCCGGACCTTTCGACGCGAGCGAAATACTTTTTTGTTTCATCGCGCAGGGCTAGCTTAATGTAGCTGTAATGGGGGTTTTACTATAGTTTTAGTCTGTTTTGGCCTGATCGAATTAGTTTCTTAATATGTTTCTTAATTTTCGTGATGTTTTGTATTTATTTGGCTGTAAACCGCCCTGAGTCCTTCGGGAGAAAGGCAGTATATAAATTAAATTAATAAATAAATAAAATAAAATTATTATTATTATTATATTTGTATACCGCCCATCTCCTGAAGGACTCAGGGCGGTTCACAGCCAATAAAACAACAGAAAACAAATAATACATATAAAACAGCAAAAAAGAATAGAAAATTAATAAATTAATAAAATAAATGGGCGCGAGCCTCCTGCATCTCCCGCATGTGCCCTCTCCCCGGACATTCTGAAAATCAGCTTGCTCGTGGGAGGCACGCGCGCATGTGCGGTGCAGCTGAGCTGGGCGACGGCTCGTGTGCCCGCAGAGAGCTCTGCATGCCAGCTGTGGTATCGTGTGCCATAGTTTCGCCATCACGGCCCGATACCCTTCCAGACAAATGGCTGTCCAGCCTCTTTGGATAGGGCATGGACCTTCACGCAAATCTATTAAATATTTCGTTTTAAATTTGCGATTTATACTTTGTATATTCTGTGTTTTTAATATGGCTGTAAACCGCCCCGAGTCCTTCGGGAGAAGGGCGGTATAGAAATGAAATTATAAATAAACAAATAAAATAAAATATTGACATTCCACATCAATCAGAGCTTAAATCAAGAGAAAATTTTAAAAAAAAGAGTACAGAAATCCCGATACAAAAATCAATTAAGCCTAGCTGACAGAACTGGTAGAAGTGGAGAAATCTCTCGAGGTAGTCCTCGGCTTACGACCGCCGCTGAGCTCCAAATCCCTGTCGCTAAGTGAGATTTGCTCCATCCTACACAGCCTTCCTCGCCAGAGTTTGTGTTCAACCAATCCCGGGCCGTTGTTAAATTAGGGACGCGCTCGTTAAGCGAATCTGGACTTCCCTACGGACCTCGCTCTCGTCCGAAGGTCAGCCTGGGAAGGCCCGTCGTGACTTTGGCCACTAAGCAAACAGTCGTGAGTCGAGGACTACCTATAGAGGCGGACAGCCAGCCCCTTGAATGTTGCATCCGCAAGGGAGGCCAGCGGGACCCCCTTGTGGATGCAACATTCACAGGTGAGGTTCACTCCACAGGTGTGACGGAAAAAAAACCCTGAACCGACTGACCTTAAGCCGTTGAAGAGCTGTTTCGATTTATCTAGCAGGTAACAGAAATCCGTAACCGTTTTCCGCTCTCCCTGAGGAATGTCATCGTCTATCCCACACGTTGACATGGTCTCCGTTCGAGATAAAACTCCGCCCTGGGGTAGGTGGGTGTGAAATAAAATAACAAAGAGATTTACAATCTAAGCGTCGACTTAACGACCGCAATTAAGCCCCAGATTTTAAGCGAGACGTTTGTTAAGTGAGGTTCGCTCCCAGTTTTACGACTTTTCTTGCCGCGCCGCTTAAGCGAATCAACCTGGCAGCCTGGTTACACAACTGCTAGTAACCCGGTCGTTAAGTGAATCGGGGCTTCCCCGTTGAAGGCTTCGTCAGAAGGTCGCAAAATGTTGTAAATGTCGTACCTTGATGAACGTATCTTTTCTTTTATGTACACTGAGAGCATCTGCACCAAGACAAATTCCTTGTGTGTCCAATCACACTTGGCCAATAAAGAATTCTATTCTATTCTATTCTATTCTATTCTATTCTATTCTATTCTATTCTATTCTATTCTATTCTAAAAGGGGATCGTGTGACCTTGGAGACACCTGCGATGGTCATAAATATGAACCAGCGGCCAAGCGCCTGAATCGGTGGCAAAATCCGCCGTGGACTGCCACCGGTTCGCTGCTCGCGCATGCGTGGTACACACCAAAAGCACGCTGCGTGCGGAAAAAGGAGGCTTAACAAGGTAAGTAGAACAGCGAGGGGGGGTAACAGCTGTGCCGCGCGATTTAGATTCGCTAGAAAGTGAGTTACGACCGTCGATACTTACAACGGTGGACGCATCTTTGTGGTCATGTGATCAGAATTCAGACGTTTCGCCATTGACTCATATTTTATGATGGTTGCAGGGATCTCAGGGTCACGTGATCCCCTTCTGACAAGCAAAGTCAATGGGGAAACCAGATTCACTTAACAACCTCTTTTTAAAAGCCTCCACCAATGGAGCACCCACAACTACTGGAGGAAACTGATTAATTGCCCTCATTGTTAGGCAGTTTCTCCTTAACTTCTCTCCTTGATTAGTTTCCATCCATTGCTTCTTGTCTTGCCCTCAGGTGCCGCTGTGGCCTGCCAGCGGCCAGTAGAGCTGGCAACAGATTCGGACAGTGAGGAGGTTGGGGAGGAACATGGGACAGTCCTGGAGTCTGGGGAAGGCTCGGACGAGGGCTCTGAGTCGGAGGCAGAGAGGGAGCCAAGGCCATCTGGTAGTTCTTTGCTGCCTCTGGAGTCTGACATCAGCGAGGCAGAAGAACAGCGTGAGCCTGTTCCCAGTGTGCGCGTGCGCAGAGCTGCCAGGAGGTAGGAACAATTAAGGAAACAGGGTCGACTTGGGAGTAAGGCTCGGAGATGATTGGCCCCTCCCATAAGACATAAAAGAGAAGCGGACATGAGCTTTTGCAAGAAGCAATTAGTTCATCTGGCCAATTCAAGATTTGAAAATTCTGTTTGTGACTCTGTGCCAAGTTTGGCCTGGTCCTGCGTCTGGAAATTAGCTCTCTGGCAGCGTTGATAACTTTCCTCTGAAAGACAGTAAATGAAAGTAATTCACGGCCGTAGGAATTAAAGAGGTTTGCCGGGACGGAGTTTGTGCTGTTTAATTTCTAAGGAAGCCTAGGTCAGAACGGGTTTGGAGAACAGCTTGAACCCCTTGTCCTTGTAGAAGCCCCTCAAACACTGGAACACTGCTATCATGCTACTAATATTATGACTTAGCAGGATTTGCAGGAACCCACCCACAACCAAGCAAGTCATCAACAGGAAACGTTCAGAAATACGTATAAAAGGGGACATGAGTTCAGGAGCTGGCTTCGCAGACACTTTCGGATGTCGGTGGCTTCCCCATCTGTCACAAGCATTAAGCTAAGCATGACAGCTGAGGATTATGAAATGATGGCCGACAAGTTTCCGGACCGGTGTAAAGAAGGAATATTCCGCAGCAACGGTATTTTCGAAAGCACGCCGTTTTAAATCCGGAGGCTCGAGGGGAACGGCCCTGCGATTTCGATTATTGCCGCCACCATCTCTTCGACGTTCGTTAGACATGCTTCCGAGCGAAACTCAGCTCCTCGCTCGTTTTCTTGGACAACCCTCCCTGAAAAAGCCTCCCAGCTGTACGTTAAAATCTTTTGCCCGTAAACATGTCCCTAGCCTGTCACCCGGAATATATTCTAGCGATCGTCATGGGAGCCCTTCAGGGCCAAACCGTTTCCTGGGTGCAGAGCTTTTTATTATACCCAGGGTTGGTCTGAGATAGAATAGAATAGAATAGAATAGAATTTTATTGGCCAAGTGTGATTGGACACACAAGGAATTTGTCTTGGTGCATACGCTCTCAGGGTACATAAAAGAAAAGAAAAGATATGTTCATCAAGGTACAACATTTACAACACAATTGATGGTCAATATATCAATATAAATCATAAGGATTGCCAGCAACAAGTTATAGTCATACAGTCATAAGTGGAAAGAGATTGGTGATGGGAACTATGAAACGATTAATAGTAGTGCAGATTCAGTAAATAGTCTGACAGTGTTGAGGGAATTATTTGTTTAGCAGAGTGATGGCCTTTGGGAAAAAACTGTTCTTGTGTCTAGTTGTTCTGGTGTGCAGTGCTCTATAGCGTCGTTTTGAGGGTAGGAGTTGAAACAGTTTATGTCCAGGATGTGAGGGGTCTGTAAATATTTTCACGGCTCTCTTCTTGATTCGTGCAGTATACAGGTCCTCAATGGAAGGCAGGTTGGTAGCAATTATTTTTTCTGCAGTTCTAATTATCCTCTGAAGTCTGTGTTTTTCTTGTTGGGTTGCAGAACCGAACCAGACAGTTATAGAGGTGCAAATGACAGACTCAATAATTCCTCTGTAGAATTGGATCAGCAGCTCCTTGGGCAGTTTGAACTTACTGAGTTGGCGCAGAAAGAACAGTCTTTGTTGTCCTTTTTTAATGATGTTTTTGATGTTAGATGAGACATCACTCCGTGGTTCCAGAGAGAGCAGGGATCGGGGAAAAGATTTTGAGATCGGAAGCCACGGTTTCACCTGCCTGCTTGTCACTCCTGAATTGCGGGAGGGCAAGGAAGGCGGGCAGGTAGGTGTGTCCGTCTAAGCAGAACTAAGGTTGGCAGAGACCAGCTGACCGGTTTGTAGAGCTTAAAGCGAGCAACGTAAATTTTGGGGCTCGGCTGTGTGGTCGTCACTCAAAGGGCTACCTGGACGCCTTACAAATCACACCTGCGTTTAACTCTTCTTCTAAGAAGTTCTGAGGTGGATTTTAAGGCGCTCCTCCTCCCCCTCCCCAATCAACCTTTAGCAGGTAAAGCGAGTGAAAGGAAGCTAGCATCCGCTCAAATGTTTTCCGAGTCTGAATTTGGAACGAAATCAAATTCAAATGTTAAGTGTCTGGGGAGAATTATATGCCTTCCTTGCTAGATCTCCAACTATCCTCCCATTCTTTTGTCTGAAATGGTATTGGGTTTCCTGCCTGAGCAGGGGGTTGGACTAGAAGACCTCCCAGGTCCCTTGCAACTCTGTTATTCCATTCCATTCCATTATTCTATTCTATTCTATTCTATTCTATTCTATTCTATTCTATTCTATTCTATTCTATTCTATTCTATTCTATTCTATTCTTCTATTCTGTTTCTATTCCATTCCATTCCACTCCTCTCCTCTCCTCTCTTCTATTCTTAATTCTATCTAGTCTTCCATTCTATTGTTTCTATTCTATTCTTATTTTACTCTACTCTATTCCATTCCATTCCATTCTATTCTTCTATTCTATTCTATTTTATTCTTCTATTCTGTTTCTATTCCATTCGATTCCACTCCACTCCTGTCCTCTCTTCTATTCTTAATTCTATCTATTCTTGCATTCTATTGTTCCTATTCTATTCCTATTCTACTCTACTCTATTACATTACATTACATTCTCTTCTCTTCTATTCCTAATTGTATCTATTCCTCTGTTCTGTTCTATTCTATTCTATTCTATTCTATTCTATTCTATTCTATTCTATTCTTCTATTCTGTTTCTATTCCATTCCATTCCACTCCACTCCTCTCCTCTCTTCTATTCCTAATTCTATCTATTCTTCTATTATATTGTTTCTATTCTATTCTTATTCTTATTCTACTCTACTCTATCTATTCTATTCTATTCTTCTATTCTGTTTCTATTCCTCTCCTCTCCTCTATTCTATTCTGTTTCTATTCATCTCCTCTCCTCTCCTCTCCTCTCCTCTCCTCTCCTCTCCTCTCCTCTCCTCTCCTCTCCTCTCCTCTATTCTATTCTATTCTATTCTATTCTATTCTATTCTATTCTATTCTATTCTATTCTATTCTATTCTATTCCTTATTCTAGCCTAGTCTAGTCATGTCATATGATCCAAGGAATCCCCCTTCTCATTCAGCCTCCTGGATCTGCAGGCCTCAATGCACCGAAAGGTGAAGACAAGGTGAGTAATCCCATCACAATTGAGCGAGCAAGTAAACAAGGTGGCATAAACAAGGTAGAGGAAACAGATGGAGAGAGAGTAAGGCAGAATACACAGGACCGAAAAATGAGCAAGCTGAGAAAATGCCAGTCTGGCTTTCAAATGGATAAAAACAAATTTGAGGAGTGGGAAGGAGAGGAGAGAGAGAGAGAGAAGCAGACAGGCTAAAAATACCCAGATGCAGCCAGAGAAGTGGGAGAACGATGAAAAAAAGGTAGAAAGGAATTTTTAAAAAAAAATAAGCACAGAGGAAGGATTTTGCTAGAGCGATGGTTAAAGAAAGACGCAGAACTACATCGGGGACTGCATTTAAGACCTATTAGCAGCAAGCGTTTTGATCTACTATTGAAAGCTTGCTTGCACACAAGGGATCACGGGGCTGATATATTAAAAAAAAAAGCAAGGAATTAATAAAAGGGCATTTTCCTCCTGTCTTTATATCGTCAAACTTCAAAAACTGGAGGTTGTTTAAAGAAGTGATTGGACAGCCATTTGTCAGGAAGGAAGGAAGGAAGGAAGGAAGCAAGGAAGGAAGCAAGGAAGGAAGGGGAAGGGGTGAAAGTAAATGGAAAGGAGGGAAGGAGGGAGGGAGGGAGGGAAGGGAAGGAAAGGAGGAAGGGGAAAAGGAAAAGAGGAGGAGGGAGGGAGGGAGGGAGGGAAAGGAAAAAGTGAGAGTAAATGGAAGGAAGGGAGGGAAAGGAATGGAAAGGAGGAAGGGGAAAAGAGAGGGGGAAGGAAGGAAGGAAGTAGACGGGAGGGAGGGAGGTAAGAAGATAGGGAGGGAAAGGAAGGGATGAGAGTAAATGGAAGGAAGGAGGGGAAGGAAGGAAGGAAGGAAGGAAGGAAGGAAGGAAGGAAGGAAGGAAGGAAGGAAGGAAGGAAGGAAGGAAGGAAGGAAGGAAGGAAGGAAGGAAGGAAAAAAAAGAGGAGGAAGGAGGAGGAGGGAGGAAGGAAGGAAAGGAGGAAGGAAAGGAAAAGAGGAGGACGGAGGGAGGAGGAAAGGAAAAGTGAGAGTAAATGGAGGAAGGGAGGAAAGGAATGGAAAGGAGGAAGGGAAAAGAGAGGAGGAAGGAAGGAAGGAAGTAGACGGGAGGGAGGAGGTAAGAAGATAGGGAGGAAAGGAAGGGATGAGAGTAAATGGAAGGAAGGAGGAAAGGAAGGAAGGAAGGAAGGAAGGAAGGAAGGAAGGAAGGAAGGAAGGAAGGAAGGAAGGAAGGAAGGAAGGAAGGAAGGAAGGAAGGAAGGAAGGAAAAAAAGGATGAGGAGGAAGGAGGGAGGGAGGAAGAGAAAGGAAGGGGTGAGAGTAAATGGAAGCGAGGGAGGAGGGAGGGAAGGAAGGAAAGGAGGAAGGGAAAGGAAAAGAGGAGGACGGAGGAGGGAGGAAAGGAAAAGTGAGAGTAAATGGAGGAAGGGAGGAAAGGAATGGAAAGGAGGAAGGGAAAAGAGAAGAGGAAGGAAGGAAGGAAGTAGACGGAGGGAGGAAAGGAAGGAAGGAAGGAAGGGATGAGAGTAAATGGAAGGAAGGAGGAAAGGAAGGAAGGAAGGAAGGAAGGAAGGAAGGAAGGAAGGAAGGAAGGAAGGAAGGAAGGAAGGAAGGAAGGAAGGAAGGAGGGAGGGAAGGAAGGAAGGAAAAAAAGGAGGAGGAGGAAGGAGGGAGGGAGGAAGAGAAAGGAAGGGGTGAGAGTAAATGGAAGGAAGGAGGGAAAGGAAAGGAAAGGAAAAGAAGGAAGGTAGGAAGGTAGGAAGGGAAGAAGGAGGAAGGAAGGAAGGAAGGAAGGAAGGAAGGAAGGAAGGAAGGAAGGAAGGAAGGAAGGAAGGAAGGAAGGAAGGAACGAACTTTGGCAATTATTTTTTCCCAAAAGCCTTACATAAATCCAAACAATAACATCCTCCCGCTGTCTTCCCTCAGGTCAACAGATACACAGCTAAGCTCTGACCCTCCAGGGACCAATTGAGTTCTCCAATTGCTATTAACAAGCAATTAGGGTCCGGAGGCAGGGGAGCGCCACGTGGGTTGATCGGATGGCCGAGCCTAGGGTTTGCACGCTACAGCAAGGCCCGCACTTCGACCCCGGAGCCTGGAGCTCAGAGTTGAACCCTCCTGCCTTCATTGTCAAGGGCAGCTCAGTTCAGCAAGGACCGGATCTCCAAGCGTTCAAGCTACACAGGTGTGGATGGATGGTTTGCCCCGAACCTCCTTAAACCCCGTTTCAAACTGGAAAGGGATTTGAGGTGGCTTGGCTAGCAATAAAACAGGTGGCCACGACCGCATGGCTATGGAAAGACAACGGGAAGCTCTCCAGCCAGGGCGTCCTTCAACTTACGACCACAATCCCACCCCAAGTTCCTGCTGCTAAGTGAGGCGGTTGTTAAGCAAGTTGGGCTTTCTGCTCCCAATTATGGTCATAGGTCAAAAACCTACCCTCTGTTAAGTGGGGCGCCGATGCCTCACCGCCGCTTGGATTTCATACTTGACCCATTTTTAAAGAAGTGATTGGACAGCCATTTGTCAGGAAGGAAGGAAGGAAGGAAGGAAGCAAGGAAGGAAGCAAGGAAGGAAGGGAAGGGTGAAAGTAAATGGAAAGGAGGAAGGAGGGAGGAGGGAGGGAAGGAAGGAAGGAGGAAGGGAAAAGGAAAAGAGGAGGACGGAGGGAGGGAGGGAGGGAAAGGAAAAAGTGAGAGTAAATGGAAGGAAGGGAGGGAAAGGAATGGAAAGGAGGAAGGGGAAAAGAGAGGAGGAAGGAAGGAAGGAAGTAGACGGGAGGGAGGGAGGTAAGAAGATAGGGAGGGAAAGGAAGGGATGAGAGTAAATGGAAGGAAGGGAGGGGAAGGGAAGGGAAGGAAAGGAAAGGAAAGGAAAGGAAAGGAAAGGAAAGGAAAGGAAAGGAAAGGAAAGGAAAGGAAAGGAAAGGAAAGGAAAGGAAAGGAAAGGAAAGGAAAAAACAAAGGAGGAGGAAGGAAGGGAGGGAGGAAGAGAAAGGAAGGGGTGAGAGTAAATGGAAGCGAGGGAGGGAGGGAAAGGAAAGGAAAGGAAAAGAAGGAAGGTAGGAAGGGAAGAAGGAGGAAGGAAGGAAGGAAGGAAGGAAGGAAGGAAGGAAGGAAGGAAGGAAAGAACGAAGGAAGGAACTTTGGCAATTATTTTTTCCAAAAGCCTTACATAAATCCGAACAATAACATCCTCCCACTGTCTTCCCTCAGGTCAACGGATACACAGCTAAGCTCTGACCCTCCAGGGACCAATTGAGTTCTCCAATTGCTATTAACAAGCAATTAGGGTCCGGAGGCAGGGGAGCGCCACGTGGGTTGATCGGATGGCCGAGCCTAGGGGTTGCACGCTACAGCAAGGCCCGCGCTCCGACCCCGGAGCCTGGAGCTCAGAGTTGAACCCTCCTGCCTTCATTGTCAAGGGCAGCTCAGTTCAGCAAGGACCGGATCTCCAAGCGTTCGAGCTACACAGGTGTGGATGGATGGTTTGCCCCGAACCTCCTTAAACCCCGTTTCAAACTGGAAAGGGATTTGAGGTGGCTTGGCTAGCAATAAAACAGGTGGCCACGACCGCATGGCTATGGAAAGACAACGGGAAGCTCTCCAGCCAGGGCGTCCTTCAACTTACGACCACAATCCCACCCCAAGTTCCTGCTGCTAAGTGAGGCGGTTGTTAAGCAAGTTGGGCTTTCTGCTCCCAATTATGGTCATAGGTCAAAAACCTACCCTCTGTTAAGTGGGGCGCCGATGCCTCACCGCCGCTTGGATTTCATACTTGACCCATTTTTTAAAGAAAAAATCCAGTTTATAATAACAAAAAAAGGGAAAGAAAATTTTGGGGGGGGGGCGGGGAGAAGGGATTATAAAGGTTAAAAAGTGACGGAAATGAGTTTGACTTTCAACTTTCTTCAGTACAGATACAGCTAAACCATAAAGTAGCCACGGAGTTACTTTTTGTAACTCTGAACAACAACACAGGAACTAAATTTTAAAAATATACAAATGAAGAAATCAAAACGACACTAGAATCTTGCAACAAAATGACCTCTTCCTCCAAGTTTAAACAAACATTTTTTAAAAGTTTTCTCTTCTCTCCCCTCCTGCATTTTTCTGCATTCCATTCCATTCTATTCCTAATTTCTATTCTATTCTATTCCTAACTTCTATTCTTTTCTATTCTATTCTTTTCTTTTCTATTCTATTCTGTTCTATTCTATATTCTTTATTCTTCTCTCTTCTCTTCTTCTCCTCTCCTCTCCTCTTCCTCTTCCTCTTATTTCTATTTCTATTATTTCTATTCTATTCTATTCTATTCTATTCTATTCTATTCTATTCTATTCTATTCTATTCTATTCTACTCTAGTTCTATTCTATTTTATTCTATTTACTCTACTCTTATTCTATTCTATTCTACTCTACTCTACTTCTATTCTACTCTACTATTCTATTTTATTCTATTTAATTCTATTCTATTCTATTCTACTCTATTCTACTCTACTCTAATTCTATTCTACCCTACTATTCTATTTCATTCTGTTTACTCTACTTATTCTATTCTATTCTACTCTACTGTTCTATTTTATTCGATTTACTCTACTTCTACTCTATTCCATTCCAGTCCATTCCATTCCATTCTATTCTCCACGTAGCCAAGGAGGAATAAATTAATCCATTAGGAGGGATTAATACCCTCCTAATCCAAGGAATAAATACTGTGGGCAGATTGATTGACAGATTAAAAGAACCTCAAGACCCGCGTGCTTTGATGACCACAAAACTAACCAACGGGTAACAACAGTGCATATCTGCCTATCGGAGGAATGAACAGCCTTCTCCACCAATTTTCTTTTTTCTGGTTTAATTAGCAGGCAAATTATTTCCTCAAGTTCCAGCCAAGATTTGGACAAGCAATAAGGCTTCTTAGGACTAAAGAACAACGTTGGTTTTTGATCCAGTGAAGCTCCTTGGCTAAAATTAGAAAAAGTCCAATTAAAAGTGTGTGTGTGTGTGTGTTTGCACGCGCACACACAAACACACACACATACATTCTCTCCCCCCCCCCCCGTCTTCTCCAGCAGTTTTAATTGCTTTGTTTCTTGGCTTTACCTTTTAATAATCTGCTGGAACAGTTGCAAGAGAGAACAACAATTCTGAAGAGAGTTGACGGATGGTTAGTTAGCCCTGTAAGCTCACAAACCTGTCCCAGAGGAACAGGAAAAGTTTCCAGACCCAGGAGGAGCAGATGCTTGCATGCATAAAGATCTCAGGTTCCATCCTTCACAATTCTTGGTTAAGAAGACCAAATGGCCAAGCCAATAAGGCCAGGAGAAGACGTCTACCTGAGAACGGAAAGAGAGTCGCCACCAGTTCTGAGCAAACCACGAATGAGCAAAGAGAAGACCAGTGGATAGTCTTACACCAGGGGTCTGCAAACTTGGCCCGTTTAAGACTTGTGGACTTCAACTCCCAGAGTTCCTCAGCCAGCTTTGCTGGGAGTCGAAGTCCATAAGTCTTAAAAGGGCCAAGTTTGCAGACCCCTGGTCTACACTAAATCCAGAAACCCTTCGGTTCCAAAGCAATTCAATTCAATTTCAATGTGTTTCTTCTGTATAGATTTTAGGGTGGTGCTAAAATATTTTGGAGACCACCTCCGTATTTAAACGGAGAAAGAGGAGGAGGAGGAAGAGGAAGAGGAAGAGGAGGAGGATGATTATTGTGGGGTCCTTGGTGCTCTCTGAGTTTGGTGGTTTTCTTGCAGATGTTTCATGACCCAACTAGGTAATATTATCAGTGCTTAGAAAGGAGGAGGAGGAGGAGGAGGAGAACTACTGTGTGGTCCTCGGAGCTCAGAGTTTGGTGGTTTTCTTGCAGATGTTTCATGACCCAACTAGGTAACGTCATGAATGTTAAAAGGGAGTGGGGTGTGTGGAGGAGGAGGAGGAGGAGGGAGAGGGAGAGGGAAAGGAGGACAACCTTGGGATCTTTGGTACCCTCTGAGCTTGGTGGTTTTCTTGCAGATGTTTCATTTGAAGGATGCCGGCTGGGCGATCCTGGGAGTCGAAGTCCGCCCATCTTAAAGTTGACGAGATGACGAAAGACTGCTCCGCTGTTTTGCAAAGAGGCAAAGAGAGGACACTGAAGTCCGTCGTCGTCGCACCAAAATAACCTCCCAGGTGAACTGAAAGCAAACCGTCAACATGCCCAGGAGCTTTGTGATGGGCCCACAGGAGCTTTAGCAAATCCCAGCCCAGAAGCGACTGTCCCAGGAGGACCCAGGTCGCCGAAAAAGAGAAAGGAAAAACCTGCCGGGCGACAATCCCAAAAGGGTCGACTGGATATTGAGACACAAACACACACACCCTTGCACGCACAGAAGGGGAGAGAAATGAGAGAGAGCCGAGGCTGGTGCGCAGGAAGAAAAGGGAAATAAAACCCTTGTTATTTTTAGTCTTCAAAAGCAGCGACATGATCGGCCGGCTGGATGAAAATAGCAGAACCCAATTAAGGCAGCAAGGGCGAATCCCACGTTTAGCCCAACTCTTAGAAACAGCTGTTAGGCCTACCTTGAGAAGAAAAAAAGACGGGGGTGGGGGGGGAGCTTTTAATTCTTATTTATTTTCTGCTTTGTTTCTTCCTGGCCTTATTGATTTGTTTGTGTGTTAAGAGGACCGAAACACAATACTAATCCTATGCTCCAAATATACAACGCAGTTTGCCCAGGCACACGCGCAGGCAGCAGCCACCCCAAAAATAGCCACCTCTTTGTCACGATTCTACAATTCTAGAAAAGTTGTCGGGGTGGGTGGGCTTGTTTTTGGTCGATCTGCAGCAGAACGCTGGCCGGATTCTCCACCCTGCAACCGAGAAGAGACGGAAAAACTAAAAACCACTGGTTGGATTACCCAGGACCAGGGGCGACATTGTAAGGGAGTAGATTAATACTATCGAACGCGTCCAGAAATATTTTACTAGAAGAGTTCTTCGCTCCTCCGAAAACAACAAAATACCTTATACCACCAGGCTTGAAATCCTGGGATTAGAAAACTTAGAACTCCGCCGACTCCGACATGATCTGTGTTTAACACACAGAATCATCTATTGCAATTTCCTTCCTGTAAAAGACTACTTCAGCTTCAATCGCAACAATACAAGAGCAAACAATAGATTCAAACTTAATGTTTGAAGACTTCAAACTTGATTGCAGAAAATATGACTTTTGTAACAGAGTTGTTAACGCTTGGAACTCACTACCTGACTCTATAGTCTCTACTCAAAACCCCAAAATCTTCAACCAAAAACTGTCTACTATTGACCTCACCCCATTCCTAAGAGGACTATAAGGGGCGTGCATAAGAGCACAAAAGTGCCTACCGTTCCTGTCCTATTGTTCCCTTCATTATAGTATTATATGCATACTTTTACTTATACTTTTACTTATATATACTTTTTTTCCCTCTCATGATGGGTTATTGTTTATGTTGATGATTGTATATACAGTTGTGACAAAATGAAATAAAAAAATATATATGCTAAAATACTAGAATTAGTAGGTGGATATAACATGAGCTTAAACATATTCATAGTGAACCTTACAACATGATAGAATAGAATAGAATAGAATATTTTAATTTGTATACCGCCCTTCTCCCGAAGGACTCAGGGTGGTGAACAGGCAGATAAAATACAAACATACACAATAGTAAAAACAACCCTTAAAAAACTGATTTAAATTTGCCCAAATATTAAAATAACATACACCCCCATAAAATTACAAAAATTTAAATTTTAAAAACCCATCAAAAGTCAATTAAAATTTAAAGATAAAAAAATCGAGCTAGTCCAGCCATACGAAATAAATAGGTTTTAAGTTCGCGGCGAAAGGTCCTAAGGTCTGGTAGTTGTCGAAGTCCGAGGGGATGATAGCAGTCTTCCAATATTTGAGGGGGTGCCCCAAAAAAGAGAGGGGGTCAAATTATTCTCCAAAGCACCAGAAGGCAGGACAAGAAGCAACGGGCGGACACTAATCAAGGAGAGAAGCAACCTTAGAACGAAGGAGGAATTTCCTGACCGTGAGAACAGGAATTATTGCTTGTCTCTGAAATGGTGGGTGCTCCAATGCTTGAGGTTTTTAAGAAGAGACTGGACAGCCATTTATCCGGGATGGCGGTATAGCTTGAACAGGGGGTCCCTTCCAACTTGGGGATTCTCTTCTTCCGGTTACTTGGTCTGTAAAGATCTTTGGATTCAGCTGCCAGCCCAGATTTCAAGGAAAGCCACGTTAAGGGGCCTCAGATAAAAAGTTGACTTTGTATATAACATACAAAATGGATGAAGACTATCGCTTAACACATTGTAAGCCGCCCTGAGTCTTCAAAGAAGGGCGGGATATAAATTCAAATTAAATTAAAAAAAAGAGATCCATCCCGTAGTGTGGCTTACACTTCTCTGAACAAATACACCGGAGCTTTGTTTGAAAAGGCCAGGGTCTGAAGGTGTGGATTTTATCGTGCCTCTGGGAAGGTTTTAAAAATAACAAAGAGCAGAGGAGGGAGGGAGGCGTGTGTCTGTCTGTTTGTCTGTCTGTGTCTCTCTGTGTGTGTGTTTTCCTGCTTACCGCTTGCCAAATAAAACCAGCTGCAGATCCCTTCAAATGTGCGGGATGGTGCAACACCGTTGTGTTTTGTTTTTTTTGTCTTTTGCGGTGATTAATTGATGTATTAGATGAATGATTTGATGCTTCCCGAAGAAGGACCTCAGCTGCTCCCAAGGCTATCTCCTCTCCATTTTTAACAGGGCTTGGTTTTTTTTCACCGCAAGAAAGATCAGTTGTGCCTTTTGGGGGGAAAAGACCCTTTGCAATAAGTATGAGCTATGTGATGGAGATAGATAGATAGATAGATAGATAGATAGATAGATAGATGGAAGATATAAGATAGATAGATAGATAGATAGATAGATAGATAGATAGATAGATAGATAGATAGATAGATAGATAGATAGATAGATTTTTTTTTTTATTATTTGCATTTATATCCCGCCCTTCTCCGAAGACTCAGGGCGGCTTACACTATGTTAGCAATAGTCTTCATCCTATTTGTATATTTGTATACAAAGTCAACATTGCCCCCAACAATCTGGGTCCTCATTTTACCTACCTTATAAAGGATGGAAGGCTGAGTCAACCTTGGGCCTGGTGGGACTAGAACCTGCAGTAATTGCAGGCAGCTGCTGTTAATAACAGACTGTCTTACCAGTCTGAGCCACAGAGGCCCATAGATAGAAAGAAAGAAGATAGATAGATAGATAGATGGAAGATATGAGATAAGATAGATAGATAGATAGATAGATAGATAGATAGATAGATAGATAGATAGATAGACAGATAGACAGATAGACAGATAGACAGATAGACAGATAGACAGATAGACAGATAGATAGATAGATAGATAGATAGATAGATAGATAGATAGATAGATAGATAGATATGTGATGGAGACATATATAACAGGGGACAGGGGGCTCAATGGCTAAGACACTGAGCTTGTCGATCGGAAGGTCGGCAATTCAGCTGTTCGAATCCCTAGTGCCGCGTAACGGGGTGAGCTCCCGTTCCTTGTCCCAGCTTCTGCCAACCTAGCAGTTCGAAAGCACATTAAAAAAAGGCAAGTAGAAAAACAGGGACCGCCTTTGGTGGGAAGGGAACAGCGTTCCGTGCGCCTTTGGCGTTGAGTCATGCCGGCCACATGAGCACGGAGACGTCTTTGGACAGCGCTGGCTCTTCGGCTTTGAAACTGAGATGAGCACCGCCCCCTAGAGTCAGGAACGACTAGCGCATATGTGCGAGGGGAACCTTTACCTTTATGTGATGGAGAACCTCCACAGATACAATCACAAACTGTGTTAAACCTTACAACCTCGGTGTTTTGTTTTGTTTTTTGAAAAGAGGTGGCTTTTCCCCTCCTCCGAAGACCCCTGAACCTTAAGGATTTCTTTGCACTTCCAAGTGGCCAGCTGCAAAATCTCCATACGTACTCACTATAAGTCCCCGGCTTTTTAATTCTTAAAAAGAGTACCCAAGAAAAACAGCTGGCCAGAAAGATACTACTGCAAACACCATTCCTTTTATTCTGTATGCACAATATTCGATCCCGCTCTTAATCTGGCTCTCCCCTCCGGGCCTTCTCTGCAAAGCTAGGAAATCCCTCCAGCTTGGGTCAATATAATTTGGACCTAGGATCGTTCTTCAGACAAAGAAAACAACTCCATGGTTTTAAACTAATCCTATGGAAGGCCCTTGAGAACGAGGTTTTTTGACAGCAAGGGGAAAGGCGAAGGCACCAAAACAGATTTATGATTGCCGTGTTTTACCGGGCTTCAGCTTCAGTAAATTTACTCCTGGAGTAGATCCGTACCATAAAACAAACCCCCAATAATCACCAGCTCGCAATTCTCCCCTTGATTTAACAGTACATCAATGATCCAACCTGAGATAACACCACCAAAGGAGGAAGTCATATGCTAGGAGGGACAGAATGGTTGGTGAGGAACCGGTCAAGATTGTTGCTGAACTACAATTCCCAAAAGCCGAAGATACCTAACCAAAGGAGGGTGCTGGAAGCTGGGGCTCAGCTCATATGTCCTTCACCCCAGCTTCCGGTTACCTTCATTAATCTAGTCCTGGTAGTCCTTGACTTATAACTTTGTTGTTGTTAGTTGCGAAGTCGTGTCCGACCCATCGCGACCCCATGAACAACGTTCCTCCAGGCCTTCCTGTCCTCTACCATCCTCTGGAGTCCACTGAAGCTCACGCCGACTGCTTCGGTGACTCCATCCAGCCACCTCGTTCTCTGCCGTCCCCTTCTTCTTTTGCCCTCCATCGTCCCCAGCATTCGGCTCTTCTCCAGGGAGTCCTTCCTTCTCATTAGGTGGCCAAAGTAGTTGAGTTTCCTCTTCAGGATCTGGCCTTCTAAAGAGCAGTCAGGGTTGACCTCCTCTAGGACTGACTTGTTTGTTCGCCTTGCAGTCCAAGGGACTCGCAGGAGTCTTCTCCAGCACCAGAGTTCAAAGGCCTCGGTTCTTTGGCGCTCAGCCTTTCTTATGTTCCAACCTTCACAGCCATCCATTGCAACTGGGAAAACCAACTAACTAAACTTATAACTAACTAACTATAACTAAACTTATAACTTTTGTGACTGCTGAAAGTTACAACGACACTGAGAAGTGGTGTCAGCGTTCCAGGGAAGAAAAAAAACCCAACTCCAAGTAAAAACTCCGAAGCGAGCAACTTTCAAAGTTCTACTTACTAGGATAGGTATACTGGCACATCTGGGGAAAACCCGAATCTGAAAAGTCCAAGTTTTCCCTCAGTAAATCAAAAAAACCCCAAAACCATCTCCTGACTCTGCAGTCCATCACATGCTCCAATCGCCAACCGTCCCATCTCGAGACAGCACTCCGGCCACCCCTCCTCCAGATGCAGGATCGGCCTGACCTTGACCGACAGGAAGAATGCTTATTATGTCTAAAGACAACCCCTCTACTAAATCCCCCCCTCTTCCTACTTTCCCACTTATGAGAAGAAAGTAGCAGCACGGCAGCTTCCGGCTTAATACGGCTTCCAAAGCTGACAAGTGGCTTACGACCATTTTTCACGCTTACGACCACGGCAGCATCCCCACAGTTTCTGCCACAAAGAAGCGTGGGTGAACCTGCACCCCAAAGCACCAGAAGGCAGGACGAGAAACAGCGGGCGGGGGCTAATCAAGGAGAGAAGCAGTCTGGAATTAAGGAGAAACTTCCTAACAGTGAGGACAATTAACCAGTGGAACGGCTTGCCACCAGAAGTTGGGGACGTGCCATCACTGGAGGTTTTTAAGAAGAGACTGGACAGCCACTTGTTTGAAATGGCATAGGGTCTCCTGCTTGAGCAGGGGGCTGGACTAGAAGACCTCTAAGGTCCCTTCCAGCTCTATTCTGATTGACTGATTGATTGATTGATTGATTGATTGATTGATTGAAATGGGTCTACGGTCTCCTGCTTGAGGAGGGGGTTGGACTAGAATAGGGGTCTCCAACCTTGATCCCTTTAAGACTTGTGGACTTAGAACTTCATAACAGCCGCAAGGCTTTCGATTGCTCAATATTGGAAGAAAGAAGAATTACCTACAATTGAAGAATGGACACTCAAAGTATCAAATTTGGCAGAAATGGCCAAAATTTCTGCTTACTTGAAAGGCTATACACAAGAAAAATATATTTTAGAATGGAAAATGTGGATTGATTATATTCAAAATAAGTATCAGATAAAAAAATATCGAATAGCATATGAGTAAATTTAGGAAATATTTTGTATTAGATTTATTTCTGAAGGAGAGGGGAATTGAGAGTGTGATTATGTGTGGAGTGACTAGAGATTATAATTTAGGAATTATTTTGGATTATGATTGTTAGTTTTGATACCCTGCATTTTGTTCTGGGAAGTCGGGGTGGGGGTGGGGGGTAGGGGTAGGGGAATTGGGCGTTTGAGGGTAGAGGATGGAGTGATGGTTAATGTACAGGGATTATTGAAGATGTATAAATATAATTAATGTAGGGTCGGGTCTGCCCAGTTACCATTTTAGAACGGTGGGGAGGGAGAAAAGAGGAGAGAGTAGGAGGTAGGAAAGAGGAGAAGAGGAAGGAAGAGGGGTAGAAGAGGGAGAAGGAAGGTGTAGGGTGGAGGGAGGAGAGGATGTAGATAAGAGAAGGAGAGGAAGGTCTGGAAAGCAGAAGAAGGTAGAAGAGGGGAGAGTGTTAAAAAGGGGGGGGGTGACTGGGCAAGCCCGACTAATTGTATATAACTGTACATTGGATGAGCTGTTTGATAGGATTGTAAAAAGAAAACTTTTTTATGGAAAAAAAAAAAAAACTTGTGGACTTCAACTCCCAGAGTTCCTCAGCCAGCTTTGCTGAGGGAGTTGAAGTCCACAAGTCTTAAAGGGACCAAGGTTGGAGACCCCTGGACTAGAAGACCTCGAAGGTCCCTTCCATGTAACTGACATGATTTGATTGCACTGTTGGTTGTACGAGTCTTAAGACCCACCCTTCCAACCCGGAATTTAAAAGAGGAGAAACTTCTTCATTTGGGGTCCCTTCCGGGAAACCGCACTGCCAACGCACACTGTCCATGCCAACTCCTTGCCAAGACACTCTCTGGTGCCAGGGCTGAGATCACTGGCAGGGTAGCTTATTCCACCCCACATGTCGGGACCCTTATTCCTGCCTCACTCCTGGGGAAGTTCAGAGGTTTGCAACCACCGCAGTGCGAGGGAGACGAAGACGACTTTGTTGCTCTAATTACCAAGATCCAACAGGCTAATAATTATTTTCCTCTCGTCGCCCACGTGGAAAATTGTATGTGTACGAGAGGAAGCGTTTGTAAAATTAGCTAGGCGCCCACAGCACAACGAAAGGGGCGAGGAATACAGGAATATAGGGAAGAATTGGGAGTCGGCCTGGCGGAGGAGCCGGGTTTCAAGACCTACCTTAACTCATGAAAGCCGCTTCCCCCGATCGGTGACCATCAACTCTTAGAGACCCATCTGGCGTGCCCGGTTTCTGACGGAGACACACTGGCGCGAACTGCAAGGGACACAAAGGATGGCCAGATTATGAAGACTGGTGAGAAATGCTACAACGACTCTATTCATCATCCGGATGGGATATTATATTGGCATTAAGAATTGTTAAATCTAATTTTGCGACGCTTCTTCTCCGGTAACATTGTATCGCTAACTAGGGCGTACGAAACCTTTGCCAGGCCGATTCTCGAATACAGCTCGTCTGCCTGGAATCCACACTGTATATCGGACATTAATACGATTGAGCGGGTCCAGAGGTATTTCACGAGAAGACTCCTCCGCTCCTCCGCTCGCAATAAAATCCCTTATGCCACCGGGTTTGAAATTCTGGGCTTGGACAATCTGGAACTGCGCCGCCTGCGGTCTGATCTAAGCATAGTACACAAAATTGTCTGCCACTACCTCCTGCCTGTCAACGACATCTTCAGCTTCAACCACAATAATACACGGGCAAACAAGCGATACAAACTCAAGGTAAACCGCTCCAAACTCGATTGCAGAAAATACGACTTCAGCAACTGAGCGGTCAACGCCTAGAATGCTCTACCCGACTCCGTTGTTACAGTCCTCAAACCCCCACAGCTTCAACCTCAAATTGTCTACCGTGGACCTCACCCCATTCCTAAGAGGTCCGTAAAGAGGGCGCGCATAAGCGCACCAGAGTGCCTACTGTCCCTGTTCCTTGTATCCTTACAATTTATACTGATATTGTTTCCCGATTGCTTATTTGTAGCCTATGACTATCACTAAGTGTTGTATCATTGTTAAATTTGTACCCTATGACTATCATTAAGTGTTGTAAGTGTTGTACCTTGATGAACGTATCTTTTCTTTTATGTACACCGAGAGCGTATGCATCAAGACAAATTCCTTGTGTGTCCAATCACACTTGGCTAATAAAGAACTCAACTCTATTCTATTCTATTCTATTCTATTCTATTCTATTCTATTCTATTCTACTCTACTCTATTATTCTATTCTATTCTATTCTATTCTATTCTATTCTATTCTATTCTATTCTATTCTATTCTATGATTCTTGGTGAACATATCTTGTCTTTTATGCACACTGAGACTGTATGCACCAAAGACAAATTCCTTGTGTGTCCAATCACATTTGGCCAATAAAGAATTCTATCCTATCCTATCCTATCCTATCCTATCCTATCCTATCCTATCCTATCCTATCCTATCCTATTCCTTCTCCTATCCCATCCCATCCCATTCCTTCTCCTATTCTATTCCATTCCATTCCATTCCTTCTCCTATTCTATTCCATTCCATTCTCATTCAAAATATCCAAACCTAAAATCAAAATTTCATTCTCTCCCTCCCCCCCCCGCCCCGTTTTGAGCAAGCAGTCCAGAATTGGGACCAAAACTAGAATAAACTCATAATAACAGTCCATTTCAACTAGAATAAACTCATCAAAACAGTCCATTTCAACTAGAATAAACTCATCAAAACAGTCCATTTCGCCATCTCTGTTCAACCTAGCACGAAGTGGGTTAACAACTAAGTCAGGGTTGCCATCCTGCCAAGATAATAATCCTTGAAGAGGTGAGGGGGGGGGCTACGTGGGGAGGAGCAAACTGCCGGCAGCAAGAGGCTCTGATAGTGACGAGGACAGGTTGTCACATCCTGAAGGCGCCCCGGCGCCAACCCCCAGGTAGGCAGAGGGACCCCTGGGAATAGGAAACCTGAGAATTACGTTTTCTCCCGCAAACAACCAAGGCGGGCGTGCGGGAAGCTGCAGGACAAAGAAAACTACGAAGCCCGGGGGAAAGGCAGCCACCGCTCTCTAAAGGCACATCAGGTGGCAGCGTGCCAGCTTTGCTCCGATACCCAGCCAAGTCCTGCCCCGTTACCTCAAAGAAGTCAGGAAATGCATTTCTACTACAGCCAAGTTCCTGGAGAGCATCTACGTCTAGCATCTGCCGATTGGGGGGGGGGGCGGGGAAGAAAAAAAACAAAACAAAACCAACCCTTCTGGGTGCAAAGAACTTGTTAAGGTAAAACAGATAGACCGGTCTTCCGACGGAAAGGCCCACCTGCCACCAAGTTGGGCCCCTTCCTTTCTAGGAAGGACGACCAAGCAAGGTGACGGCTTGAGTAGGAGAAAGGGAGAGGGGTGGGTTTGTTTTTTTTTGTTTTTTTTAACAGAGAAATGCCTTCCAAATACCCCAAAGCCAGGTCTGGGTTTGCATTTCCCAAAGCAGGAACTACGACCACACTTCAGACATCCACCCCAAAAAACAACAACAACGAAGACAGCACAACGGTAGCTCGACAAAGCTTCTGGTATCTTATTGGAAGCCCTTAAAACTCCATAAAGTCTCAACGAGTGCGTCTTCGTGGACTACCATTTATACGCATGTGCAATCCTTTCAACGCACAATATTTTTTTAGGGTTTGGGTCTTTTAACTGAAAGGGCAAAGTCTCTTTTAAGTCAGGCTTGATAGTTG
Source organism: Ahaetulla prasina (assembly GCF_028640845.1). NCBI lineage: Eukaryota > Metazoa > Chordata > Lepidosauria > Squamata > Colubridae > Ahaetulla > Ahaetulla prasina. The sequence goes on from NC_080554.1 coordinate 3,710,753, forward strand.
GGGGGGTGTCCTCCACGTAGCCTTCATAGCAGCAAAAGGGGAAATTTTCAGCCATTGGTTCCTGCCAGTAGGAATATATATAGGTCTTTGGTTGTTCGGGTTTTCTCCCGTGTAAAATTGGAAGTGTCTTGGCGACGTTTCGACGAAGTCTCATTCGTCATCTTCAGGCTCCAGCTTCGTGCTTCTGGGAGCAATGTGTGATCGCAGCTGTTTCTTCCTTTTAACTGCTGCGATCACACATTGCTCCCAGAAGCACGAAGCGGAAGCCTGAAGATGACGAATGAGACTTCGTCGAAACGTCGCCGAGACACTTCCAATTTTACGTGGGAGAAAACCCGAATGACCAAAGACCTACATAGATATAGACTCGTACACATATATACATGCAAACAAAGAGAGAGAGAACATAGGAGAACCCTATGGGAGAAATCGAGTGAGGCCGTTAAGTTTATGGCTTAGAAGATCTTATTTTTCTAATCCCATGGAAGCATAGATATATTTGTGTGTATACACAGAACTCATCAGAGGACTATTCCCAAATTCATTTCCCTTCTCAAGCAAGTTGTGGACCTCTGCAAGGAAAGCTGAAAATCAACACAAGATTCTGATTCAAATGCTCTAACGATTGTCAAAAGAGCAGAAGAGACACATTGGTGGAGTAGGATTTTTTTTTTTAAAAAAAGGGACATTAATAATCTCTGTTTTTAAAAAAAAAAAAAAGTCTACTTGAAGTCCACACGCCACTGAAGTTGTCAAGATTGGGAAATATATTGTAGGTCTAATTCATTCCTATTAAGTCAAACACCTCGTATGCAGAATTTAGAGAGCTGCCTGCTGTCAGATTCGGGGTTTTTTCTCCCTTCCGTTTTAAGCCCAAAATAGATTCTCCAGGAGAATTATTTTCCTCGTTGCCTGTATTGAAACTTTGTGGAAGAGATTCAAAGAATAGATGCCTTTACAAGACCCTGTCATAAAAAAAAAAACACAAAAAAACACCAAGCCACAAATTCAGCGATGTGCATAGAAAAATATATTCCCTATTTTGGGGTAGAATAGAATAGAATAGAATAGAATAGAATAGAATAGAATAGAATAGAATAGAATAGAATAGAATAGAATAGAATAGAATAGAATAGAACAGGAACAGGAACAGGAACAGGAACAGGAACAGGAACAGGTATAGGAATAGATTAGAATAGAATAGAATAGAATAGAATAGAATAGAATAGAATAGAATAGAATAGGAATAGGAATAGGAATAGGAATAGGAATAGAATAGAATTCTTTATTGGACAAGTGTGATCGGACACACAAGGAATTTGTCTTGGTGAATATACTCTCAGTATTATATTTATATTATAGTATATAATGTAAGTTATAAGTTATATAAATAAATAAGTTATATTTATAGTATTATATTATATTTTTCTCATAAAAGAAAAGATACCTTCATCAAGAATCACAAGGTACATCACTTAATGATAGTCATAGGGTACAAATAAGCAATCAGGAAACAATCAACATCAATATAAATTGTAAGGATACAAGCAAAAAAGTTACAGTTATACCGTCATAAGAGGAAGGAGATGGGTGATGGGAACGATGAGATTAATAGTAGTGCAGACTTAATGAATAGTTTGACAGTGTCGAGGGAATTATTTGTTTAGCAGAGTGATGGCCTTCGGGGAAAAACTGTTCTTGTGTCTAGTTGTTCTAGTGTGCAGATGGAAACTGAGTTCTATCAAGGTCCATAACTCCCTCTTTTTACGAAAAGGACCTCTTAAATAAACATTACCTAACTAGGAAGCAATGCCTCCATGAAGGACCCAACCAGAGAGGAAGACATTAAGAAAAAGTGCCTGGTATCATTGGGCCTAATCTAGCAGCACCTATGATCAACCGAAGATCGTTCCTAGCTAATGCAGCTAGTCCTCGATTTACGATCACAATTAGGCCCCAAACGGTCACTAAACGAACTGTTGTTAAATTGTATAGAGACACAATTCTATTCTAGGGCAGGAGCAGAACAGGTAAAAAGGAAAGAGCAGCGGTGGATTGCTACCAGTTCGCCCTGGATCCGGCAAACTCGTAGCGGCGGCAGGAGGCTCCACCCACCCGCCCAGACGCTTCTGCGCATGCACAGAAGCTCCTGCACATGCGCAGAAGTGTCGCGCATACACACAAGCACCCACAAGCGAACCGGTAGCAAACTAAATTGAAACCCACTCCTGGGAAAGACCCAAGCTATAAATATCCTTTCGGAATAAGCTGGTAGTAACACAAATACGAAGGGGGAAAAAATGAAAAACAGAAGCCAGTCTATTTTCTTAAGAGCAACTTTTGACACCTTGGCTGAGATCCGCTTGTTAAAAGCAAGAGGGGTATTAGGTGTGCTTTGGCTTTGACGGCTGAGAGTGTGTGTGTGTGTGTGAGAGAGAGAGAGAGACAGAGAGAGAGAGAGAGAGAGAAACACAACACATGCACCAAACTACTGCAAGATTAATGGGTAGATACAACATTTGTGTAGCGGGAAAGAAGAACCATACCGCTTATTCAATTAATCGTCATTTAACACAAATTGTGATTCTGGAGTGTGTGTGGGGGGGAGAGAGAGAAGACAGCAAGAGGGCAGAGGGAGAAGCAAGGACATCCCCCCTCCCCACACACACACACAGATGTACTAGACAAGCACAATCCAGAAAGCTTCCTCATAAAATGCTTCCATTGCACACCGCCCGAAAGGCTCAAAAGGCAGCCAGCCCTCCGCAGAGCAAGAGAGGCTCAAGTGCTAAGCCCCCCCAACCACAATTTTAGGACACCAGAATGCTCCGGGGTTTCTCTGAGGAGGGGTGGGGGGGGCGTCCCCCCATTCACACACAAAAGCAATAAAATAAATAAATAAAATGGTGGAAGTCCAGGAGAGGGAAAGGGGTAAAAAAGACCACCGTTTTTCTGTTGCCGACCATTGTCTGATAGATCCTTGTGGAACATCTTCATGTCATTTCCCTCCCCCCCCTCCATCCCAAATTTTTAGGTCTTCCCAGAAAATGCCCTGTTTTGCAGACCTACACACACAAACACACACAACCATTCTCCACAACTGTTGCTCTGAATAACACAACCGCCTTCTCCTCCCAGCCGCAAATCACAACTAATGGCTCGACATCCTCCCAACCCCATCTTCTCACCTGCGTGCTAAAACCTTCCCGGTTGCCCTCCAACTCACACCTGGGGCCCCTCCCTCCTACATCCCCCCCCTCCCCATTTCCAGATGGAAGCCCCCTCCCGGTGTCCTCTTTCAAGAGGAAACCCCCTCCCCCATTTCTCCTCTGCCTCTCATCTTGGCACCCGTCCTCTCGTCCCGTCCCCCCAATCCCTTCCTTTCTCATCCATAGATCCCTGTCCCCCAAACCTTCTCCCTTGTCCTTTCTCCACTCCTCCCCACCCCCATTCCTACTCTGCGTAGACCTCAGCATCTCAAGGCAAGTCTTCCTCCATGCTGGTGGACCTCGGTGGGGGCCCTTCCGATCCGCATGGAGGGTGGGGGGGGGTCAGCTGACAACCAACGGGGTCCAAGCAGAGGATGGAGAAGACCTTTGGCTGTCCTTCCAGACCTCCCGAGGAGACCCCTCTGCCCAAATCTCCTTGTCCCCCCTCAACCCTTCATCGGGCATCAACCGATGCTACTCTTTCTGTCCCCCCCACCGCCCGTTTCACAGCTCCCCCCTCTCCCTATTGCCCCCCATCCCAATGGCGGACTCAACCTCCGAAGCCTCCCCTCTCAAAGCTGCCCCTTCCCCCCTAAACTCTCCCAATCCCCCACCCATCATTGTGATCCTTCAGCAGCACTCGTCATTCAGCTTGAGACCCCCAGCCCCCTTAAATGGCACCTCCAGCCCCCAATGGCAGACTTTGAAGCCCCCACTCTTTCAATGCCCCCTAAACTTTCCCAATCCCCCTACCCATCATTGGGATCCTGTAGTAGCTTGGACACCCCCACCCCTCTTTAAATGGCACCTCTAGCCCCTCCCCAATGGCAGACTCAACTTCTGAAGTCCCCCTCTTTCAATGTCCCCTAAACTCTCCCAATCCCCCACCCATCATTGGGATCCTGCAGCAGTCATTCAGCTTGAGACCCCCTTAAATGACACCTCCAGCCCCCACCCCAATGGCAGACTCAACTTCTGAAGCCCCTCTTTCAATGGCCCCTCCACTCCCCAATCCCCCGACCCATCATTGGGATCCTGCAGCTGTCATTCAGCTTGAGACCCCCTTAAATGACACCTCCAGCCCCCACCCCAATGGCAGACTTTGAAGCCCCCACTCTTTCAATGCCCCCTAAACTCTCCCAATCCCCCACCCATCATTGGGATCCTGTAGTAGCTTGGACACCCCCACCCCTTAAATGGCACCTCCAGCCCCTCCCCAATGGCAGACTCAACTTCTGAAGCCCCTCTTTCAATGCCCCCTAAACTCTCCCAATCCCCCACTCATCATTGGGATCCTGCAGCAGTCATTCAGCTTGGAGACCCCCTTAAATGACACCTCAGCCCCCAATGGCAGACTTTGAAGCCCCTCTTTCAATGCTCCCTAAACTCTCCCAATCCCCCACCCATCATTGGGATCCTGTAGTAGCTTGGACACCCCCAATCCCCCACCCCTTAAATGGCCCCTCCAGCCCCTCCCCAATGGCAGATTCAACTTGAAGTCCCCCTCTTTCAATGTCCCCTAAACTCTCCCAATCCCCCACCCATCATTGGGATCCTGCAGCAGTCATTCAGCTTGAGACCCCCTTAAATGACACCTCCAGCCCCCAATGGCAGACTTTGAAGCCCCTCTTTCAATGCTCCCTCAACTCTCCCAATCCCCCGACCCATCATTGGGATCTTGCAGCAGTCATTCAGCTTGAGACCCCCTTAAATGACACCTCAGCCCCCACCCCAATGGCAGACTCAACTTCTGAAGCCCCTCTTTCAATGGCCCCTCCACTCCCCAATCCCCCGACCCATCATTGGGATCCTGCAGCTGTCATTCAGCTTGGAGACCCCCTTAAATGACACCTCCAGCCCCCACCCCAATGGCAGACTTTGAAGCCCCCACTCTTTCAATGCCCCCTAAACTCTCCCAATCCCCCACCCATCATTGGGATCCTGTAGTAGCTTGGACACCCCCACCCCTTAAATGGCACCTCCAGCCCCTCCCCAATGGCAGACTCAACTTCTGAAGCCCCTCTTTCAATGCCCCCTAAACTCTCCCAATCCCCCACTCATCATTGGGATCCTGCAGCAGTCATTCAGCTTGAGACCCCCTTAAATGACACCTCCAGCCCCCAATGGCAGACTTTGAAGCCCCTCTTTCAATGCTCCCTAAACTCTCCCAATCCCCCACCCATCATTGGGATCCTGTAGTAGCTTGGACACCCCCAATCCCCCACCCCTTAAATGGCCCCTCCAGCCCCTCCCCAATGGCAGATTCAACTGAAGTCCCCCTCTTTCAATGTCCCCTAAACTCTCCCAATCCCCCACCCATCATTGGGATCCTGCAGCAGTCATTCAGCTTGAGACCCCCTTAAATGACACCTCCAGCCCCCAATGGCAGACTTTGAAGCCCCTCTTTCAATGCTCCCTCAACTCTCCCAATCCCCCACCCATCATTGGGATCTTGCAGCAGTCATTCAGCTTGAGACCCCCTTAAATGACACCTCCAGCCCCCACCCCAATGGCAGACTTTGAAGCCCCTCTTTCAATGCCCCCTAAACTCTCCCAATGCCCCCACCCATCATTGGGATCCTGTAGTAGCTTGGACACCCTCCACCCCCACCTCTTAAATGGCCTCTCCAGCCCCTCCCCAATGGCAGACCCAACTTCTGAAGCTCCCCACCCCTCTTTCAATGCCTCCCCAATGCCCCCACCCACCCATCATTGGGATCCTGCAGCAGCTTGGAGACCCTCCCACTCCCACCCCGGACGCCCCTCCCCTTAAATGGCCCCTCCAGCCCCTCCCCAATGGCTCCTAAGCTGCAGCTTCTGCGCCCCCGTGGCCAGACAGACCCCGACCCAAATCCCCCAGCTCCCCTCTTCCCCCCCAAGCCCAGCCCCTCCCCTAGCGCCCCCTCCCCTCCTTCTTGCCCCCCCTCTCTCCCCCCTCCGCGCGACCCTCCCCACCTTTGGCTGGCAGCCCTTACCAAGAGGCCGGGCCGTTTGGGGGCAAGCGCGGGCGGGCGGTCGAGCCGGCCCCTGTCGGCATTGGCGCTGCCCAGCCAGGCAGGCAGGCAGGCAGGCGGGCGGCCGGAGCTGCGGGGACTCGGCGCTCGCCCCCCAGGTAAGGGAAGGATGGAGCGGCGCCTCCCCCTCAGCCTAACCTGGGCACGGCCTCGCCTGCCCCGCCTCCTCGCCCAGGCGGCTCGCCCATTGGCCGCGCGGCCTCAGCGGAGGGAGCCGATTGGGCGAGCCGGCTGCCACTCGCGCGGCTCCTGGCTCTCGCCCTCAGCAAGTCCCGGGCGGCCGTCGGCAGAGAGAGAGAGAGAGAGAGAGAGAGAGAGATAGCTCGAGCGACCCCTGCCGGTTAAAGCGCGGCGTTGCCCGCGGGAGGCGCGTTTTACCTGCGGCTTTGCAAACGAAGGGGAAGGTTTATTTATTATTTTATTTTATTTATTTTGTCACAACAGTATATATAAGCATAAGCATGAAATAACCATACAATATATAAGCATATATATATATATATATATATATATATATATATATATATATATATATAAGCATGAGTATGTAATAACTATATTAATTGGATATAACGATTAATATACGGGAACGGAGGGATGGGGGGGGGGAAGAGTGGGCGCGTGTGTGTGTGTGTGTGTGTGTGTGTGTGTGTGTGTGTGTGTGGGGTGACACACACGTTGGGTGCACGCCCGGCCCTCGTGTCAAGCTCTCCGCTGACATCAAGAAGCCTGAGCCCTGTGTGGCGCGCGTGCATGGTGTGTGCACGCACCGTAGACACGCGCGCCCCCGCGCCTACCTCTCTTTACCTGTGCATCCCCATAACAACGCAAATGCACGCCTCGCACTCTCGGGAAAGCCGTAGTCAATTATGTGCAATCCCATGTTTGTGCGTGGGTCTACCTCTACCCCCCCACCCTCCCTGTGTGTGTGCGTATATGTATACACACACATATAAACACACACACAGACACACAAACATATATACATATATATTTATATATTTATATACATATATATATATATATATATACACATACACATATATATAATCTGTCTACCATCTATTATCTATCATGTATCTATCTTATCTATCATCTATACCATCTATTATCTTATTATCTATCTATCTATCTATCTATCTATCTATCTATCTATCTATCTATCTATATGTGTCTACCGTGTTTCCCCCAAAATAAGACCCTGTCTTATATTTTTTTGAACCCTGAAATAAGTACTTGGCCTTATTGCCCTGCGCACAAAAGCCCAATTGGACTTATTATCAGGGGATGTCTTATTTTGGGGAAAACAGAGTAATCTATCATCTATGTCTGTCTATCTATCTATCTATCTATCTATCTATCTATCTATCTATCTATCTATCTATCTATCTATCTGTCATCTATGTCTACTGTGTTTCCCCAAAATAAGACCCTGTGTTATATTTTTTTATCTATCGTCTAATTGTCTCTTGTATCATCAATCAATCTATCTATCTATCAGCTCTCTCTCTTCTATCATCACTCTATCCTTATCTATCTATTGTCTCTCTCTCTTCTATCATCTATCTATCTATCATCTATCCATCATATATATGCCACAAAATACAAATGCACACCTCAGTCAGCAGACTCAAATTCTATAGATATATATAGAGATATATATGCATAGTATGTATGGACATATTATAGTATATGTACATATACAGAGTTGAACAAACCTAACCTACAAACGTTATTTATATTAAAAGCAAACTCAACCCGCTGGATTGAACTGACAATGCACAAACACACACACACACAAACAATATGCAAAAACAGACAGAGCTGGGCAAACGGATAACACCCGCATGATCTACCTAAACAATGCAGTATAACAGGCTCAAGTAATAAGCAGGCAGGCTTAGGGAAATCCTTAAATCCTAAGAGAAACTGAGAGCATATGCACCAAAGACAAATTCCTTGTGTGTCCAATCACACTTGGCCAATAAAAATTCTATTCTAACAAACCCACTGGAATAGACGTGCACACAAACGCACAAAAAAAGTTGTGATCTTTGCACACTTCATTTTACTTGGGCAAAACCGGCAGTGCTTTGCAATAAATCATCATCAAGCAAAGCTACGCATTATTGAGAGGCGGTCCCTGTCCCCCCCTTTTTTTTTTTAAATTTAAAATTTAATTAGTCGGCTGGTAATTATAATTGCTCCATAATTCGATCCCCGAATTGAATCGATCCGTTTGCAAACGCGGATTGATAACTTCACTCTCCCTCCCACCTCAGGACTAAACCACTCCAACAAGGCGGGGGGGGAGGAGGAGGAGAGAAGAAACCAAAACCGTCATTCTTTCCTCGCTTATCCCCACCCCCACAAGATTTGCTTTCATGGTTTGATCCGCACCGCGGGCTTCCTGTTCCTTCCCGGCTTCCGTCCTTTCCTTTTCTTGGCTTGTAACAGCAGGTCCCGGTTGCAGTGATGGTAAGAAATCGCGGGAGGGGTCGGTTCGAATCCGGTTGCATCCGTTCCGAGAAGGGGCTTTGGGGCCGGGGTGTAAACGGGGTTGTCGGGGGAAAGGCTGCTTGAGTTAGGCCGCCCCATATGAGGAATGAAGGGGCGGCGGGAGGGCAGCTATGGGGCGGAGAGTGAAATAGGCCTCGCTGGGGCATAGAAGGAGCGAGGACTTTGCAATGGGGGGGCGGGGGGGGCGAGTGGAAAGAGAAAGAAAAGCTTCCGGGTTGTCAGCCCTTTGCTTAGGCGGGCTTTGTAGTCCCCTGCTTGAGATGGGCTTCGTTGCCTTCGAGTAGGAAGAGTGTCCCAAACGCTTTACGGGCAGGACGCAACCTTTTAGGCAGCATGGTGTTCCCATAGACCGAGGGGGGTCTCCTAACTGGGCTAGGCTAGGGAATTCTGGGAGTTGAAGTCTATAAGGTCTGCAGGTTGCCTGGAGTCTTTTGCCATAAACCACTGGAGGTACTGGGAGTGGGGGGGGGGCTGCAGCATCACTTGAGAACCCTACCCCCCCCCCAAAAAAAGGGAGTTGGGACATGTTTGGAGCTTGCTATTTGTACCCTATGACTATCATTAAGTGTTGTAAGTGTTGTACCTTGATGAAGGTATCTTTTCTTTTATGTACGCTGAGAGCTTATGCACCAAGACAAATTACTTGTGTGTCCAATCACACTTGGCCAATAAAAAAATTCTATTCTATTCTATTTTATTTTATTCTATTCTATGATTCTTGATGAGCGTATCTTGTCTTTTATGTACACTGAGACACTATGCACCAAAGACAAGTTCCTTGTGTGTCCAATCACAGTTGGCCAATAAAAATTCTGTTCTATTCTATTCTATTCTATTCTATGATTCTTGATGAACGTATCTTGTCTTTTATGTACACTGAGAGCGTATGCACCAGGACAAATTCCTTGTGTGTCCAATCACACTTGGTCAATAAAGAATTCTATTCTATTCTATTCTATTCTATTCTATTCTATTCTATTCTATTCTATTCTATTCTATGATTCTTGATGAACGTATCTTGTCTTTTATGTACACTGAGATACTATGCACCAAAGACAAATTCCTTGTGTGTCCAATTACACTTGGCCAATAAAAAATTCTATTCTATTCTATTCTATTCTATGATTCTTGATGAACGTATCTTGTCTTTTATGTACACTGAGATACTATGCACCAAAGACAAATTCCTTGTGTGTCCAATTACACTTGGCCAACAAAAAATTCAATTCTGTGCTATTCTATTCTTTGTTCCATCATAAGTCCTTCTAATCTGCATCCTTTGATGTTTACAACAGGGGAACAAATTGGGGTGTTCCTTATTTCTTACTGTTTATTGTTCACCAAAATAAATACACTCCTTATTACAACGGCTTGTGAAGACCGACTGAAGCAGTAGATAAATTGCTTAAATAAAATAAATTTACGTGGCCTCACACACATTAACCAAAGCTGGTCGGATGTGCGCTTTTTTCTCCCGTTTTTTTTTTTAATTGTTCCTTTTACTCCCACACTTGATGCGGTACATCTTTATATATCTGTACGTTATACAGCCATTTCACTATTTCTGCATCGTAATTGGTGAAATAGATTGTGCTCAAAATCTCTCAGTAACTCTGTTTTACGAGTCAGAATAATAGACCCACAAAGTAAATATTCTAAATATATGTAGTGTCCTGATTTCACTATACCCATGTTCTGTTTAATTGTGTTCTTAATTATTCTCTGATCAATTCCTTCCTTTCCCTGAACTTAAGAGCGATACATGTGGTAAAAAGCCTATTCCATATTCTTTTTTTTTTAAAAAAAATGTTATCCTTGCTCAGCTTCAAATAGAAGTGTTTTGAGTGTTTAGAAGTCTAGTGATTTTAGGAAAACGAGGGCAAGACAATATCTTTTTTTCCCCCCTCTTATACCATCGCCACTTTGAGTTTATAATGTGGGAAGTTGCTTTTTTGTGTGTGTTTTATCGCAAAGGCGGTGTTCTGTAAAGCTATCCAACTTTGGCTCAGTGATGCTACTTCTGCCCCTAGGCCAAGATCAAAGCTCGTGACTTGCGAGGGAAGAAGAAGGAAGAGCTGTTGAAACAGCTAGATGACCTCAAGGTGGAACTGTCTCAGCTCCGCGTTGCCAAGGTGACTGGCGGAGCAGCTTCCAAACTCTCCAAGATGTAAGTTTTTCCCTGGGCTTCTCCGGACACTCCTATCGGGATTGAAAATAAAATTGTCAGGGAATAAACCAGCAATTGCTTGTTGCTTCCCTGACCTGATCCTTAATTCCCTTTCTGTATATTTATTCATATATATATTCTTTTTTTTTTAAAAAAAATGTTATCCTTGCTCAGCTTCAAATAGAAGTGTTTTGAGTGTTTAGAAGTCTAGTGATTTTAGGAAAACGAGGGCAAGACAATATCTTTTTTTCCCCCCTCTTATACCATCGCCACTTTGAGTTTATAATGTGGGAAGTTGCTTTTTTGTGTGTGTTTTATCGCAAAGGCGGTGTTCTGTAAAGCTATCCAACTTTGGCTCAGTGATGCTACTTCTGCCCCTAGGCCAAGATCAAAGCTCGTGACTTGCGAGGGAAGAAGAAGGAAGAGCTGTTGAAACAGCTAGATGACCTCAAGGTGGAACTGTCTCAGCTCCGCGTTAAGGTGATCATGGAGCAGCTTCCAAACTCTCCAAGATGTAAGTTTTTCCCTGGGCTTCTCCGGACACTCCTATCGGGATTGAAAATAAAATTGTCAGGGAATAAACCAGCAATTGCTTGTTGCTTCCCTGACCTGATCCTTAATTCCCTTTCTGTATATTTATTCATATATATATTCTTTTTTTTTTTAATTTTGTAGCCGGGTGGTTCGCAAATCCATTGCCAGAGTGCTGACCGTCATTAACCAGACCCAGAAAGAAAACCTCCGAAAATTCTACAAAGTGAGTCTTAAAAGCGTTAATTCCTGCCTCTTTTTTTCTTGAAATTCCTTTGGGTGGAAACTGTTAGGGCCTCTGGTGGCTCAGCAGACACAGTCTGTCTGCTATTAACACAGCTGCTTGCAATTACTGCAAGTTCAAGTCCCACCAGGCCCAAGGTTGACTCAGCCTTCCATCCTTTATAAGGTAGGTAAAATGAGGACCCAGATTGTTGGGGGCAAGAAAGTTGACTTTGTATACAATATACAAATGGATGAAGACTATTGCTTAACACAGTGTAAGCCGCCCTGAGTCTTCGGAGAAGGGTGGGATATAAATTCAAATAAAAAAAAACCCGACCAGTGGAGTTTACTTTGCGGATGGTGATAATAAAATATGAGGCTGTTTTAGGCACAAAGAAGGGAGGGGGGTTGATGGCTCAGTCGTTAAAAACTCTGAGCTTGTCAGCTGGAAATTTGACAGCTCGGGTTCGAGACCCGAGTGCTGCGCGACGGGCTGAGCTCCCGTTCTTTGCTCCAGCTCCTGCCCATCTTGCAGTTCGAAAACATGCAAATGAGAGTAGATAAATAGGTACCACTTCGATGGGAAAGTAACAGCGTTCCTCGAGCCTCGACAAATAGTCATGCCGGCTACATGACCACAGAAAATGCCTTTGGACAATGATGGCTCCCTCGGCTACGAAACAGATGAGCACCGCTCCTAGAGGTGGACACGACTGGACAGGACAAATCTTCTAATCTTTTAGACATTTGAGGGCCATCGGGAGGGAGGCGGCCTGGCTCGGCCCGGCCGGAGGAGGTTTGCAAGGCTATCACTCAACACGGCTTACCATCCTGAGGATGCAGTGTGAATCTGCTCTTGCGAAACCAGGTTTCCTGCTGGGTAGCTTTTGCCAAGCCAGTTTGGTCAGGCCGCTCTCAGGAAACAGGGTACCATTGTTTCCTTTGTGTTACTTTGCTACAAGCCTTCTGAAAAAAAAAATCGGGCTCAATTATGGTTTGCGAGTTGAAGACAACCTGTAGTTACGCCGAGTCAGAACAGGGATCAGATCCCTGGCAGGGTGCTGGATTCCTTCTGCTAGGCCTTCCTTGAGCCCGTGGGAATGTCTAAACAAACAGCGGGGGTTCCTTTGATGTGTGTTTACATCACACATCACCAGCCATTCAGAGCACCGATTGTCTGAAACAATCGAAAGCCAAGCACAAAGTCTTAACACAATTTGCACACCGAGATAAAATATTAAACAGATCCATTCATCATCCTTAGCTTTCTGGCCGCCTGGAATGATTGAATACCGATGGATGTGCAGCAGCCCGTTGCAAACGAGCCTTTAAAAAAATAATAATAATACTGCACATATCAGCCTCCCTTTCCCACAGTGGCCAGGCAGCTGTTTCTGGGAGGCCCAAATATAGGGGGTGGGGAAGAAAATCCAAGAGCAGACGCTCAAAATTGACAATCGTAAGCCAATATACAATATAATATACAATATTGTATATAATATATACAATATAATATACAAATGGATGAAGACTATTGCTAACATAGTGTAAGCCGCCCTGAGTCTTCGGAGAAGGGCGGGATATAAATGCAAATTAAAAAAAAAAATTCTTCTGATCCCAGAGGTGTCGGGTGCATAGGATCGGGATGCTTCGTAGTATTGAGCGTAGAAGATTTATTGTTCAAGAATCCGGTTGGCTAACTTCTAAATTGGTGCTCAGATAAGGGTCATCGGTATTCAGGAGTGGCGCTTGTGGGAACACAACGATTCTAAACCGATGACACGTTTCATTCCCCCCCCCCAGCTCTGCCTGCTCTTCCCCTACAAGAGGTGGCAGCCAGGGGTGGGTTGTACTTACCTTTACTACTGGTTCGCAACGGGATCATTCGCGTGTAAGCGCCGAACTTCTGCGCACGCACAGATCACCTATGACGAAATCCAGGTCGGTGGGCGGAGCATCCCGCCGGTTTTACTACGGGTTCTTACGAACTGGTGGCGGCTTATTCTCAACGGTAGCCATTGATAACCTCCGGGAAGTTCGTCGCAGACATCGCCATGCTCAGCTCCGCATGCTACTGATATCTGTATTCTGAGCTTCCAGCATTTATCGAGCTGCGTTGACCTCTCTCTTTTTTTTCCTCCTGGCCACAGGGCAAGAAATACAAGCCGCTGGACTTGCGCCCGAAGAAGACAAGAGCCATGCGGAGGAGGCTCAATAAGCATGAAGAAGGCCTGAAGACCAAGAAACAGCAACGGAAAGAGCGGCTCTATCCGCCTCGCAAATACGCCGTGAAGGCCTGAAGACCCATTGACTGTCAATGAAGAACCGGCCCATTAAAAAGTTTTTCAACAAAAAAGAGGAAGCTGTGGTTGTGTCTCTTAAGGAACCAGGAGTTGGGTTCGGAGATAAGACGGTAGTTAGCTTGAAAGGTTACTTACCTGCGTAGGTAAGCTGGATGGGAGGAGTTTCTCCCTTCTCCCATAATGTCATTAAAAGTCACAGAAAACGAAGCACAGGCGGTCTTTGACTTAACAGCCGTTTGTTTAGTGGCCGTTTAAAATTACGGAGCCGCTGAAAAAGTGACGATGTTTTTCGCACCACTTCCCTGTCTGTGGTCACATGATCAAAATTCGGATCTCGGCAGCTGGTTCATATTTACGACCTTGGCCGTGCCCTGGGATCGTACAGCCAAAGTCAAATGGGGAAAGCCAGGTTGGTTTAACAAACTCTTTTTTTAACACCTGCAGCGGTCCACTTTAACAACGGTGGCAAGAAGCGTGAAGCGGGGCAAAATTCACTTAACAGAAATTTTGGGCTTAATTGGGGGTTGTAGGTTAGAGACTTACCCTGTTTCTCCACACACCCCAAAAATAAGACATCCCCTGATAATAAGCCCGATCGGGCTTTTGAGCACATGGCAATAAGGCCAAGCGCTTATTTCAGGGTCCAAAAAAAATATAAGACAGGATCTTATTTTCGGGGAAACACGGTATCTGTATAGCAAGATTCAGGGCTGATATTTTTTCCCCCCCATACAGAACCTGGTTTAACCTCCATAATTTGTTTCCCACCGTCGGGTTATCTATGGGTTGGATAGTTAAGGAAGAATCTAACAATGATTGAAGTCTTGAGATCTTGGTAGATCAACGGAAGATTGAAGGGAGGGATGACAGGTGCATTTCATCTCATCTTTATAGAATTTTAGTGGGTGGGGAGGAAACGTTTAATTAAATAAAATAAAAATAAATAAAAAAATTAAATAAAACGTTCTGCCTAGTGAAGCCTCTTGACAAGGCAACGTTCCATCTGTGAAACAAGCAGGACCTTCAAAATTAATATTCAACATCCTCATAATGAACTCTCAGTCCAAATTCCTAGCTCGGCTCTCTTAACCACTAGACCCATAATAGTGAACCTATGGCACAGGTGTAGCACAGGTGTAGCCATATCAGTGGGCATGTGAGCTCAGCTCCGGCGCACCAGCTAATTTTCAGGCCTTCTGGGCCCACCAGAAGTAGGGAAACAAGCTGTTTCCTGCCTCCGGAGGATCTCGGAAGGGGGGGGTAGTGGGGAAGGCCCGTTTTTCTCTCACCTGACTCCAGAGCCTTTCTAGGAGTCTGGGGAGGGTGAAAACCGCCTTTCCCACCCACCCCCACCCCCGAGGTGCGACCGGAAGTTGGCCAATGGGTTTTTTTTCGACCTCTGGGGGGGGGGGAGTGGGGGAAGGCCATTTTTTTGCCCTCCCCAGACTCCTAGAGAAGCTCTGGAGGCTGGGGACAGCCAAAAACAGGCTCTGGAGCCAGGTGAGAGAGAAAAATGGGCCTACTGGGCCATCGCGTGCCAGGAACGGGGGAGTCCTCCGCGGAGGCAGGGCACATAGAATTATGGGTGTGGGCCCATGCGACACCCCCGCTCCCTCTCCTGGCACACAATGGCAAAAAGTTTAGCCATCACTGCACCGGATCAAACATGAAATCTTAATAATCCTCCCGGTTCTTTTCTGGTTCTTTGTTGCCCCTAATTTCAGATAAGCTTGTTTCCTCTTTTCTTCTCTTCCTGTTCGCTGACCACAAGCAACTAAAACATGATATTCCACTAAAAAACATGGTCTTGTCAGTTCCTCCTTCCTGGTTCCTCTTAAGGACAGTAATGAAGCATTTTTTTTTTCTCCAACCAGTCCCTTGTTCGCCGACTGTTAAAAGCGGCCCTGAGGGTGGCGTCATAATATTAAAAAGGAAGTTGTTTTTGCTAGGTCCCAGTTTTAATTTTTCTTGCATACGATAGCAAACTAAGGGGGCCGGGAAAACCTGCAAGAAAAAGGGAGGAAAAAAAACCCACCAGGGTTAAAGAAACCTACAGGTGATTTCTGGTTTCTTATCAACAGATCATTAGTCTCCTTGTCCCTTATTGGGGGCAGCTCATTGCAATAGTCATTCGTGATATTTTGACAGTGTACAACTTATAAAATGTGTACAATCATGGAGCATTTAAAAAAAAAAAATTTTTTTTTATTTCGCCTGTATTTTTCCAAATAACAAGTGAACATGTCCAACTCTTACCTATTTACCGTATCTTATTTATATCTATATAATTTATTGTGCTTACTGCCTGCCCATCTCCTAATGACACAATTCAAAAATTTATGCATGCAGTTACACCTATTCTGCTTTTCTTACTGTGTTTCCCTGAAAATAAGACTAATATTTTTTTTGAACCCTGAAATAAGCGCTTGGCCTTATTGCCCTGCGCTCAAAAGCCCGATTGGGCTTATTATCAGGGGATGTCTTATTTGGGGGGAAACGGGGTACTTGTATCCTGCCTTTATTATTTATTTTTTACAAGGCAACAAACATATCCAACAGGCAGTCTCTTCCTATTTTTCCTCAACCACAACCCTGTGAGGTGGGTTGGTTGGAGAATGACTGGCCCAAAGTCACCCAGCCAGCTTTTTATGCCCAAGGCAGGACTAGAACTCGCGGTCTCCTGGATGTTTAGCCTGGTAGCTTAACCCCTAGGCCAACTGCTGGTCCGCGAGAAAATGTTGGTGGTCCGCTGAAAAATTATTTGCATTTTTTTCTATTGCACTAAATCGGGGGTCCTCAAACTACGGCCCTTGGAATGGATTTGTGCAATGAACGTTTGTGTTGCTGCAGAGAGTCTCCCCCTTCGGGGTCTTTTTGTGCGGGTCGGAGGGGGGCAGAAATTCCGACCTGGGGTCTGCTTTAGCCTCCTGGTATGGGGTTTTGGGCGAAGGCTGGAGAGCGCCGCTGGTAGCGAAGAGCCGGAGGGTCTCTTTCCAGTGGGACTGCATCATGGCCTGGAACTGGCTGACCATCTCAGCCCGCTGAGCCTCCAGGTGCCATTACCTGGCCTTGCACTCCTGCAGGCCTTCCCTCTGCTTGGAAAGCCTATGCTCCTAGTCCTCAGTGAGGTGCTTCTGCTGAGCGTCCTTCTCGGCCAGATCCAATTTGAACGGAGCTTTTTTGCCAACTCTTTCTCGTGGCAGCTGCTTAGCTCCAACAACTGCAACCTAAGGAGCCCAGGCGGGCAGGCGAGGAGTAGCAAGTAGAGGCTGGCGAGGCGCCCCAGTGACATCGAGTTGGCTACACCCACCCAGTCACACGACCCCCCTTGCCACGTCCAGTCGTTAGGCGGATCCGCGGGATTTAAAATTATGAATTTAGCGGTCCCTGAGGTCGGAAAGGTTGGTGACCCTTGCCCTTAGACGGTCAGTATTAAAACAATTAAAAGTTGCTGACCGGTTTAACGCGCTTACGTTTTTAAATCTTATCCCAGGCCATTCCATTTCCTTTTCCTTTGCAAATCTTTTGCAAATTTCCAGTTTCCTTTTTTAGAGAAGGCAGCCAGACTGGAGCCTTTTCTGGCTGGACCCAGGATTTATTGCTGATCTCAACAGGCTAAATTACAGTAGCAGCAGCGGTAAACAAAAACGTGAACCCTAGCGTTGATTTCATCTTGCTTCGAAACCCGGGTTCCCCCAAGTCATGCCAGGCCATGATCATTGTCTGCCGAGTTTTGACGAGAACCTTCAAGATATTCTGGCTTGGATTTCAAGCCACCATTTTAATAATTCATCCATTTGGGGGTTTTTTTTTCTTTCCCCTTTTTGGCACCAGTTTTTTTTTTTTATTATTTGCATTTATATCCCGCCCTTCTCCGAAGACTCAGGGCGGCTTACACTATGTTAACAATAGTCTTCATCCTATTTGTATATTTATATACAAAGTCAACTTATTGCCCCCAACAATCTGGGTCCTCATTTTACCTACCTTATAAAGGATGGAAGGCTGAGTCAACCTCGGGCCTGGTGGGACTTGAACCTGCAGTAATTGCAGGCAGCTGCTGTTAATAACAGACTGTCTTAGCAGTCTGAGCCACAGAGGCCCCTACCCTTACCTTCATAATTCTGAAAGTTGTGGTGGATCTCCCAATTATGGACTTAAAACCTGTTGAGCAGCGGTTCTCAACCTGTGGGTCGGGACCCCGTTGGGGGTCGAATGACGATTTGCCAGGGGTCGCCTAAGACCATCGGAAATATGGGAAGTATACTTGCGAGTCGAAGAATCGCGCTCCAATGGTTGACTCCACAAGCCAGCTGCAGGCTCTTCAAATCGCTAGCCGAATTCGCCTTCAGGCGCGATGAAATTAAAAAAGAGAGAAATCTTTGCTCTGATGTCTCCCTCTCAAGCCAGCTGCGATCACTCCCAATCGCTAGCCTAATCTGGCTTCAGGCGCCATAAACTTAATAGGGGAGGAGTCTCCGCTTTAATGCCTCCGTCCTCAAGGCAATCGCAAGCAGTTCAGATCGCTAGCCAATACGGCTTCAGGCGCGATAAATTCAAAATGAAAATAATTTTACGGTTGGGGTCGCCACATCGTGGGGAATTGTATTAAAGGGGTCGCAGCACTATAATGGTTGAGAACCACTGGTGTTGAGCTTTTCTTTCCAAGCTCAATTGAATTGATGCTGAGCAGCTGAGTCTCGCCTTAAATTCCTCCTCCGCTGGAAGCAAACTCAGAAGGTTCTAGTCCAGTGACGGTTTCGGCGCCGAGTGCCCAAAGCGCAAGCTTGCACTAATGCACATGTGCGTGTGCCTGAACCACCAAAATGCAATGTGAACACCCCCTGCATACATGTGTATCCGTGCATGTGTTATGTGTTCCTTCAGCATGCGCACGCATCCCCACACAGGCACCCTACCTGAATAAAATTGAAATGTTAGCAAAATGATGCATATTATTGGAAGAGAATAATAAATACTGAATTGTGAACAAAAACTCTTAAGAAAATAAGAGGTGGAAGGTTGTGTTAATTGATTGTAAGATACAAATGGAATAAGATAGATAGAAAGAAAGAAAGAGAAAGAAAGAAAGAAAGAAAGAAAGATGATAGATAGATAGATAGATAGATAGATAGATAGATAGATAGATAGATAGATAGATAGATAGATAGATAGATAGATAGAATGAATGAATGAATGAATGAATGAATGAATGAATGAATGAATGAATGAATTTTATTGGCCAAGTGTGATTGGACACACAAGGAATTTGTCTTGGTGCATAGGCTCTCAGTGTACATAAAAGGAAAGATACCTTCATCAAGGTACAATACTTACAACACTTAATGATAGTCATAGGGTACAAATTTAACACTTAATGATACAACACTTAATGATAGTCATAGGCTAAAATTAAGCAATCAGGAAACAATATCAGGATAGATAGATAGATAGATAGATAGATAGATAGATAGATAGATAGATAGATAGATAGATAGATAGATAGATAGATAGATAGAAAGAATTTTATTGGCCAAGTGTGATTGGACACACAAGGAATTTGTCTTGGTGCATATGCTCTCATTGTACATAAAAGAGCGTACATAAGGATTACCTTATGAAGGTAATCCTTATGATTTATATTATTGCCTTCATAATTATCTTACGAAGGTAATCCTTTATTTATTATTAAGATGAAGACAATGTTAATAACTAAAATAGATGAGGGGACGTTTGAGAAACATACTCAATAAATGAGAAAATCGGGGTTGCCTGGAAAACCAGAAATATTGAAATGAAAATAAATACAGCAATGGAGAGAGAGAAGGAGGAGGAGAGAGATGGAAAGCGAGAAGGAGGGAGAGAGAAAGAAAGGAAGGGGAAATAAGAGTAGGAGAGAAGGTCAGGTAGGAAGTAGGGAGGAGGGGGGAGAAAGGAAGGGGAAGTAGAGAAGGAGGAGGAGGGGAGAGAAGAAAATAGGATGAAAGAAGGGAGATCCTAGATTTCTTGCCTTCCCAGCTGGCTCTCTCCTGGCAAATGCAGCTGGACAACAAGCTCAGATTCCACAGATACCATCCATCCATTATTCCCAATGAAGTGGCCAACCCTGTCTGACAGGTACTGGATAATTATGCATGCAAAGCAGTTTCCCGTCAGTTAACTCAGGGAACGCCCCTCCCTCCCTCCCATCGGATGGCTGCCGCTAAATATTATTCCAGGGTTAGGCCCAAGCAGCAGTCCCAAAAAAATGGGGTGCAAATGATTA
The DNA here is from genome assembly GCF_028640845.1 of Ahaetulla prasina. NCBI lineage: Eukaryota > Metazoa > Chordata > Lepidosauria > Squamata > Colubridae > Ahaetulla > Ahaetulla prasina. The sequence continues at coordinate 3,730,987 of NC_080554.1, forward strand.
TAGGGAGAGAGCCTGGACAGACAGACAGACAGACAGACAGACAGTTGCAAAATTAAGAATTTCAGCTCGTAGGTATTTCCCTCCTGTCTCGCCTTCCTCTTCCTCTTTCCCCTTCCCTCCCTTCTCTCCTCCTCCTCCTCTTCCTCCTCTCTTTCTACTCCACCCACTTCTCCTCCTTTAAAATTTTAAAAACTTTATCATTTTTAAAACTTCCAGTGTTGGAGCATTGACAACTTCTGAAAGAAAGCCCTTCCACTGATTAATTGTTCTAACTGTCAGGGAATTTCCTCCTTCGTTCTAAGTTGCTTCTCTCCTTGATGAGTTTCCATCCGTTGTTTCTTGTCTTCCTTCTGGCGCTTCGGAGAATAGCTTGACCCCCCTCTTCTTTGTGGCAGCCCCTCAAATATTGGAATACCACTATCGTGTCACACACACGTCCTTTTCACTAGACTAGACGGTGGCTCAGCGGCTAAGACGCCGAGGTTGTCGATCGAAAGGTCCACAGTTCGGCAGTTCGAATCCCTAGCGCCGCGTAACAGGGTGAGCTCCCGTTACTTTTCCCAGCTTCTGCCAACCTAGCAGTTCGAAAGCAGGTAAAAAATGCCAGTAGAAAAATAGGGACCACATTTGGTGGGAAGGGAACAGCGTTCCGTGCGCCTTTGGCGTTGAATCATGCCGGCCACATGACCACGGAGACGTCTTCGGACAGCGCTGGCTCTTCGGCTTGGAAATGGAGATGAGCACTGCCCCCTAGAGTCGGGAACGACTAGCACCTACGTGCGAGGAAAACCTTTGCTTTTTACCTTTTAGACAAACTCACTTTCTGCAGCTGCATTTTCAGATTGCAACAGACTCTTATCTCTAAACTTGTGTTTTCCTCTTCTTCTCTTGCTTCACCTTTTGTCGTTCATTCTTCTTCTTTTTTTTGCTTTTCGCTCTGGGCTTTAACCTTTCGGACAGATATGCAAAAGACGGGACGTAATCTGTCCATTGTCGAAACTCCCCCAGTAAATTTGCATGCGGCTATCTCCCAGGCTGAAGAGAGCAAGGGAGCAGAAAGACCGACGACGGGTCTGGGGAAAACCATCAAGCCGTTGATTCCACAAGGGAAACTGAGGAATGTCATAGATGGAGCTGCCCGGCCTGGTTAGAGAAGACCTTCCCGCTGGTGAGTGAACAGGGCCTTCTCCAGAAAGGTTCCTTTTCCAAAGGGTGATAGGTGGAGCACTTCAACCACTTCACTTGGCGATCTTTGCAGCCAACGGCCGGTTCCCTTTCTTTTCTTATCAGGAAACCAAGTTATGTGATCTTGGACTTTGAAACTTGGGTGTAGGGAGATTTGGGGTTTCAGCCCTAAGAACTGTGGCTTTGAGAAGATCCGTTTTTCTCATCAAGCTTAGCTTTGATGTCTCCGTTACTGGGTTAAGCTGTAAAGTCTTGATTGCATTAAAGCAAATTCATCTCTTTATCTCCGTGCGGTCTCAAAAGAATAACAGAAATCGAAATGCAATTTTTTCCATTTGCCCAGTTGAGGAAAGACCGGGATCCAATACAGGTAGTCCTCGAATTACGGCCACAATGGAGCCCCAACGTTTCCAGAGTTCTTCAGCCAGAGTTGAAGTCCACAAGTGTTACAGTTCCCAAGATTGGAGACCTCTGATCCTGGTCGTGGTTGTCCCCCAAAGATGCTTTTTCAACAGGCAACTGGACTGCCTTCCTTCCTTCCTTGTTTGTTCTTTTGAAGATGTTTCGCTTTCTCATCCAAGAAGCTTCTTCAGCTCTGACTGGATGGCGGGGGGAAATGGAATTGACCTGGATGACTTGAGAATCTCTGCAGATGTTTAGGTATTACAATTTCGGGATGAACCACCCTCCGAACGGCGTGGGAGTTCGAACGGATGCCCAGAGGGAAAAAATAGCAAGACTACAGGATCCAGGAGAACAACTCGGGTGACCTTGAGGATGCAGAGAAACCTCTCAAGGGCTTCAACGACCCTCCGAAAAAAGGATGCCGATGACATGACTGCAAGGAGTATCGATCCTTCCATTCCCCACCATCATCATCCTATCAGAGCTGAAGAAGCTTCTCGGATGAGAAGCGGAAACGTCTTCAAAAGAAAAGAAGGGATAGGTAGGGATGTGAAAAGAGACCAGCTAGGACGTGCTCGTAGGTGGATGAGATAACCCGATCCCCCCACTACATCGGGGAAGTTGACCTGACTTCAGGAAGGGCAGGAAAGCCAAAAAAATAAAAATAAAAAATAATTTAAAAATGGCATGCACGGGTCCCAAGTTTCCAGGAGCTGCCAGAAAAGGAAGTAGAACCATCCTTTTTGAGTTCAGAATATTTTCGCTTCTTCCTTCCTCTGGCTTTGACTGGCTGGCCTGAGAGACTTAAGTGCTGCGGAGGAAAATTAGACCAAGGTCGATCCCTCCCTCCTGACCTCCAGATTTCAGGAAAAACAGCTTCGGCCTCCTGAGGGAACGGCTCATTGTCCTGCTGGGACCCAACCACATTCCTTGGCTCGCTTTCTAAACACCCCTTTGCCCCCCCTCTCTTTCCCCCTCTTTTCCTCTCTTTCTCTCCTCCTTCCTCTCTCTCTCCCTCCCTCTCTCTCCCTTCCTTCCTTCCTCTCTCTCCCTCTCTCTGTCTCTCTCCTTCCTCTCTCTCCTTCCTCTCTCTCCTTTCCTTCCTTCCTCCTCTCTCTTTCTTCTCTCTCCTTACTCTCTCTTTCTCTCTCCCTTGATTTCTCTCTCTCCCTCCCTCCCTCTCTCTCCCTCCCTCCCTCTCTCTCTCCTCCTTCCTCTCTCTCTCTCTCTCCCTCTCTCTCCCTCCCTCTTTCTCCCTTCCTTCCTTTCTCTCTCTCCCTCTCTCTCTTTTTCTCTTCCTTCCTCCCTCCTCTCTCTCTGTCTCTCTCCTTCCTCTCTCCCTCTCCTCTCTCTCCTTTCCTTCCTTCCTCCCTTTCTCTTTCTTCTCTCCCTTACTCTCTCTTTCTCTCTCTCCTTCATTTCTCTCCCCTCTCCCTCTCCCTCCTCCTCTCTCTCTCCCTCCTCCTCTCTCTCTCTCTCCTCTCTCTCTCTCTCCTCTCTCTCCTCCTCTCTCTCCTTCCTTCTCTCTCTCCCTCTCTCTCTTTTTCTCTTCCTTCCTCCCTCCCTCTCTCTCTGTCTCTCTCCCTTCCTCTCTCTCCCTTCCTCTCTCTCTCCTTTCCTTCCTTCCTCCCTTTCTCTCTTTCTTTCTCTCTCCCTTACTCTCTCTCTTTTTTTCTCTCTCTCCTTCATTTCTCTCTCCCCTCTCCTCTCTCTCCCTCCCTCTCTCCTCCCTCCCTCCCTTTCTCTCTCTCTCTCCTCCTTCCTTTCTTTCTCCTTCCTTCCTTTCTCTCTCTCCTCTCTCTTTCTCTTCCTTCCTCCTCTCTCTCTGTCTCTCTCCTTCCTCTCTCCTTCCTTCCTTCCTCCTCTCTCTCTCCTCCTTCCTCTCTCTCTCCCTCCCTCTCTCTCCCTTCCTTCCTTCCTCTCTCTCCCTCTCTCTCTGTCTCTCTCCCTTCCTCTCTCTCCCTTCCTCTCTCTCTCCTTTCCTTCCTTCCTCCCTTTCTCTCTTTCTTTCTCTCTCCCTTACTCTCTCTCTTTTTTTCTCTCTCTCCCTTGATTTCTCTCTCCCTCCCTCTCTCTCCCTCCCTCCCTCTCTCCCTCCCCCCTCTCTCTCCTCCTTCCTCTCTCTCTCTCTCTCTCCTCTCTCCTCTCTCTCCTTCCTTCCTTTCTCTCTCCTCTCTCTCTCTTCCTTCCTCCCTCCCTCTCTCTGTCTCTCCTTCCTCTCTCTCCTTCCTCTCTCTCCTTTCCTTCCTTCCTCCCTTTCTCTCTCTCTCTCTCCCTTACTCTCTCTTTTCTCTCTCTCCCTTCATTTCTCTCTCTCCCTCTCCTCTCTCCTCCCTCTCCCTCTCCTCTCCTCTCTCTCTCTCTCTCCTCTCTCCCTCCCTTTCTCCCTTCCTTCCTTTCTCTCTCTCCCTCTCTCTTTTTCTCTTCCTTCCTTCCTCCCTCTCTCTCTGTCTCTCTCCCTTCCTCTCTCCCTTCCTTCCTTCCTCCCTCTCTCTCTTTCTTTCTCTCTCCCTCTCTCTCTTCATTTCTTTCTCTCTCCCCCTCTCTCTCTTCCTCTCTCCGTCTCTCTCTCCCTCCCTCTCCCTCCCTCTCTCTCTCTCTCTCTCTATCTCATTGGCTGGTCAGTGTTGCGAGCGTTGTCCAACCCACCCCATCCTTAAGAGAGAGCTTCCTGCGCAGCCCAGCGAGGCAGCCAATGAAGAGAGCTTTTTGGCAAAGGACAGTTGTGTGCTTGTGTGTCTTGTCTCTTGTCTGTGTGGAAGCAGAATCTCTCTTGCAACAGACAGAGCTGCGAGCCAGCCCCGCAGGCTGCCTGCCAAACGTTAGCAGCAACAGCAGCTCAACTGAGATAAGAGCTCCAGCGGTCGGGCGTGTGCGGATGGAGAAGAAAGCATGAGGAAGGGGAGAGGCAATCTCTCCTCCCCAGTGTGCTGTTTTCCTCTTTCGTTTCTTCTCTCTCTCTCTCTCTCTTGCAACGCACACCGAAAGCAGGTGACGTGGGGGGGCCCTCCGCTGCGCCCGCAGCTGGACTTTTCCCCCAAGGGTGAAGCCAAGCCCTGAGCGATGGGACAGCTGGCATTCCTGGGCAGAAGCGAAGACGCTCCCTTGCTAATGAAGCTCCCCAAACCAGACGCTTGGTACAGTAACGTCCTGCATTTCTGTGTGTGTGTGTATGGGAGGGTCAAGGGAAAGCTTTGAGGCACCAAGGCTGCAGCTTGGCTTCTTTGGTTGCAAGGCGTCTCCTCGCCCAACTAGGTAAAGACATCAGTGCTGGTGAGGCGGCTTGCTCTCTGTTTAGATACAGGGGTTAGCTTGGCGGTTTGCTTGCAGACGTTTCCTGACCCAGCTAGTATCGTTGGTGCTAGAGAAGGGAGTCGGGGGGGGGTGTGAAGAGGAGGAGGAGGAGGAGGAAGAAGAAGAAGGGGAGGGAGAGGGGGAGGAGGAGGAGGAGGATGACTGTGGGGTTGTTGGCGCTCTCTGAGCCTTGTTGGTTTCTTGAAGACCTTTCCTGACCCAGCTAGGGAACATCATCAATGCTAGAAGGGACTGGGGTGTTTGTGAAGAGGAGGAGGAGGAGGAGGAGGAGGAGGAGGAGGAGGACAATGACAACTGTAGGGTCCTTGGAACTCTCTGAGTCTGGGTGGTTTCTTGCAGACTTTTCCTGACCCAGCTAGGCAACAACATCAGTGCTAGAAGGGAGCAGGGTATGTAGAGGAGAGGAGAAGGAAAAGGGGAGAAGGAGGGAGAGGACTGTGGACCTTGGTGCTCTCTGAGCTCTGTTGTCTTTTCGCAGATGTTTTATTACCCAACTAGGTAACATCATCAGGGCCATAACGGAGGAGGAGGTGTGTGGGGTCCTTGGTGTTCTCTGAGCTTGGTGGTTTCCTTGAAGACATTTCATGATCCAAGTAGGTAACATCATCAGAAGGAGTGTGATTTTCTCCCTGTTTATATACAGCAGATCTGAGGCTTGGTTGTTTCCTTGTGGACATTTCATGACCCAACTAGGTAACATCATCAGAAGGAGTGTGATTTTCTCCCTGTTTATATACAGTAGATCTGAGGCTCGGTTGTTTCCTTGTGGACATTTCATGACCCAACTAGGTAACATCATCAGTGTTACTGGGTGTGACTCGCTCTCTGTTTATATACAGTAGATCTGAGCTCGGTTGTTTCCTTGTGGACATTTCATGACCCAACTAGGTAACATCATCAGAAGGAGTGTGATTTTCTCCCTGTTTATATACAGTAGATCTGAGGCTCGGTTGTTTCCTTGTGGACATTTCATGACCCAACTAGGTAACATCATCAGTGTTACTGGGTGTGACTCGCTCTCTGTTTATATACAGTAGATCTGAGCTTGGTTGTTTCCTTGTGGACATTTCATGACCCAACTAGGTAACATCATCAGTGCTTTAGGAAGTTTCCGTTCAAGAAACCAGCTGGAGTTTTAAATATTTCATTGAAAAGAGCCGGGGAGATGTCACCTCTAGCTTCTTTCTCAGCCGATTTGGTTATTGTTCAGAGGCGGAGAGGCTGGTGAAAAAATGGCAGCTCCTAGACGTGACCCACCTTTGGGGTCCTTGAGTGGGGAGAGTCCAGGGAGTTTAGAGGATAGTACGAAAAGTTGATTGAGGGTGTTTTTCCCCCCCTCCTCTCTCAGTTTGGATTTCTGCTGAAATTTATGGAGATGTCTCTACCGCGGTTTTCATTTTTATTTTTATTTATTATTAAATTTCTATACTGCACCATCTCCCGAAGGACTCAGGGTGGTTTACAGCCATATTAAAATACACGATAAATACAAAGTAATAAATAACAATATTAAAAACAATTAAAACCAAATAGATTAATGGCCCAATCACTAAAAACGGTCAAAGACCGCTTTAAAACCATTTAAAATTTCGTTTAAAAATATACTTTGACTTTCTGGAGGCGGCTTGGGAGCCGGGGCGCAATTTCAGGAGTGTGTCTTTGCCAGTCCTCTTTTGAGGAAGTTGAAGTGACTGTGAAGCAGAGTTCTCCCGTTTCCTGTCGCAATTTTTTTCTCTAAAAAAATAAAATAAAATAAATAAAAAACGAGGGAGAGGTTCGTGACTTTTAGAAGTTTCGCCGGGTAAGCCCAGAGTTGGCTTCTCCTCTTTCTTTCTTTCTTTTTTTTTTCTTTCTTTCAAGGAAAGCAACGGAGAAGGTTGGGCGTGCTTGTTTGATGATCTCAAAACCTTCTCCTCCTGCCCCCTTCCTTTTAATGGCGGCAAAAGTCACCAACTTTGGGGTCCTCGGTGCGCCCCGTGCTTGGTGGCTTCCTTGCGGACGTTTCATGACCCAATTAGGGAACGTCAGTGGTGGCATCAGCACTGATGATGTTGCTTAGTTGGGTCATGAGACGTCTTCAAGGAAGCCACCAAGCACAAGGAGCACCAAGGACCCCACAATCCTCCTCCTTCTCCTCCTCCTCCTCCTCCTCCTCCTCCTCCTCCTCCTCCCACTGATGATGTTAGCTAGTTTGGGTAATGAAACATCGGCAAGAAAACAACCAAGCTGTCATGTCCCACTCCTCCTCTGACGGCAGGTTCGGGGAAGTCCATATCAAGCGTGCCTCTGCAGCTTTGCCAAAGTTCTGTCAGAGTTCTCAGGGCAGGCAGGAGACCAGGATGTGACTTCAGCAATGCAATTTAGACTTTGCCTGACTCAAAGAATGCCAGAAAGCAGATCCTTTATATAGGCCATGGGCTGTGGCTCCATGACTCAGCACTTATCCAGGCCTGCCCCTCCCTTCCTTTTGCTGACGTCGCCTCTCCACTCTCCGGAAGCATGGGTCCTTCCAGCCTCCAGCTGCCGGTCATTCCAGCTCGTGACTGGCTTCACATTCCCCAGGCTCACATGCTGTAGGGGAGGGGCCCAGCTGCTCCGTTTGTCCGGGCATGGTGCCAGGACTGGAGGCTGGAGGCATGTCAGGCCATTCGTCTTGCTCGGTCTGTCTGGGCATTGTGCCAGGACTGGGGGCTGGAGGCATGCCAGGACATTCTTCTGCACTATCAGCGTCCGGCAGGAGACGAGAGGGGCTCCGCTGCGGAGAGGGGGGCGAACAAGGCACAACACAAGCTTATAGGCCATCAAGGACCTTGCAGTCCTCCCCCACCTCTTCCTCCATCATCTTCTAGCATGGAAGATGTTACCAAGTTTGGTAATGAAATGTCTGTAATACAACAACCAAGCTTAGAGACCATCGGAGACCCCATAGTTGTTGTTGTCGTCGTCGTCCTCCTCCTCCCAAACTCCACTCCCTTCTAGCACTGATGATATCACCTAGTTGGGTCATGAAACATCTGCAATACAACAACCAAGCTTAGAGACCATCAAGGACCCCTTAGTCCTCCTCCTCCTCCTCCTCCTCCTCCTCCTCCTCCTCCCAAACTCCACTCCCTTCTAGCACTGATGATATCACCTAGTTGGGTCATGAAACATCTGCAAGAAAACAACCAAGGTTAGAGACCATCAAGGACTCCGCAGTTCAGCCCTGAGCGACAAATACTCTCTTCTACTAATTATCATTTAAACGTAGCAGGTTTGTGGGCGGGTTTTTTGCCCAAGAAATGTTTTCACCTAGTGAAAGGTGCATCTCTAGCCAAAGGCGTAAGAACAAGGATGAACTCCAAGTGCTGACACCCTTTAGAGTTGTGTAATGTCACAACAAGCTGGAAAATAACACATTAAGCCTCCAGGCCCCCTCCCGCACCCCCTCAACTATGGAGAGAGGCAGGTGGTGTCACCCCATTAGCTCACGGCTTTACCGAGCCTGCAAGGCTGTAACCAAACCAAAGAACGGTTGCAGGAACTGGGTATGTCTAGTTTAGAAGACATACCCAGGAAAGAAGGACTAGGGGGAGACATGATAGCAGTCTTCCAATATCTCAAGGGCTGCCCCAAAGAAGAGGGAGTCGAGCTATTCTCCAAAACACCTGAAGACAGGACAAGAAGCAATGGGTGGAAACTAACCAAGGAGAGAAGCAACTTAGAACTAAGGACAATTTAATAAGTGGAACAACTTGCCTGCAGAAGTTGCGAATGCTCCAACACTGGAAATATTTAAGAAAATGTTGGATAACCGTTTGTCTGAAATGGTGTAGGGTTTCCTGCCTGGGCAGGGGGTTGGACTAGAAGACCTCCAAGGTCCCTCCCAACTCTGTTATTATGTTAACGTTATGTTAGAGTCAGGAAAGATCAGTTGTCAACCCAGCTTTTGAGATAGCTTTTTTTTTCCCTTTTCTGCTGCTTCATGGCAATGACTCATTTCCGATTCCAACAAGCTATGTGTGGAGTTGATCCCCTTTCTGGAGAAAGAAACAAACTGGGGGGGGGGGGGAAATTCCCAGGAAGTGAGTTTAGGAAAACAAAACTCCCTTAGGAGAACTTTCAACTCGGCTGCAAATGCCAGATGTTTTCACCTTTCTGCAAAACCTGCTAGCCGTCATTTTAGGACGGGGGGAGGGGGGTTTCCAATTTTTAAAAAAAAGTTTTTTAAAACCAAACAAACAGCAGCGTTGCAAAAGTTGCGCTCTGCAAAGCAGGTGAAAGGCAAGAGTCAGAAAACAAAAGAGGAATTCTGCCTTAAGTGAGAATTTGGGGGAGAGGGAAAATAAAAGCCCGTTCAATGAACTAAAATTAAATAAAGAAATGAAAAATCGCAATTGGAGCAAATTTTGGAGCAATTGCAATTGGAGCAATTATATGTAAGCATTCGATGTCTTTATGGCTATGTTTTGCCAATTTATTTTTTTTGTGTGTGTGTGCCAAATTTTTTCCATGCGTCCACATCTATGTCTGCTCTATTACTTATTTTCTTATTTGTTGCCAAATAAATAAATAAATAAATATTGCATGTATAAAAGAAAAAGAATAGTTAGAAGGATAGATAGGATAGAAGATATATAGAAAGAAGGTTGACTCAGCCTTCCATCCTTTATAAGGTAGGTAAAATGAGGACCCAGATTGTTGGGGGCAATAAGTTGACTTTGTATATAAATATACAAATAGGATGAAGACTATTGCTAACATAGTGTAAGCCGCCCTGAGTCTTCGGAGAAGGGCGGGATATAAATGCAAATTAAAAAACAAATATTTAAGAATTTTAAGAAATTCAAACAGATCCTAGTCACTTTCTCCTTCTGGTACTAAGGAGGCAAAGCTGGAATGAGCTCCAACTGGTTTGCTGAGTTCTTCAAAACCCAGGAATCGAAGTTAATAATTATCGGGAAGAGAGCGTTCTCAGCAGAGATAATTGCCAGATGCAATCTATGTAGCCTGGGATTGAGGCATACTTTCACCAGCCGCCTAGCGTGACCCAGGTCTGGGAGCCAGAGGCTCTGTTTGTACAAGTCCCGTGTGAGGTTCCCGAGAAATTCATCGCCTCCCAAACGGCCCATTTACAGACCGGCAGAAGATGAGACAGAGGAACGGTAAAGGACGCGGCTCTGGCCGTCCCTGCTGGGGTGGTCGTTAAGTTGCACACACGCACACCTAAGCCAAAGCTTGGCTCAGTAACCCATAAAGGTAAAGGTTCCCCTCGCACATACGTGCTAGTCGTTCCCGACTCTAGGGGAGCGGTGCTTCATCTCCGTTTCAAAGCCGAAGAGCCAGTGCTGTCCGAAGACATCTCCGTGGTCATGTGGCCGGCATGACTCAATGCCAAAGGCGCACAGAATGCTCTTCCCTTCTCACCAAAGGTGGTCCCTATTTTTCTCCTTGCATTTTTTAACCTGCTTTCAAACTGCTAGGTTGGCCGAAGCTGGGACGAGTCACGGGAGCTCACCCCATTACGCAGCACTAGGGGCTCGAACTGCCGAACTGCCCAACCTTTCGATCGACAAGCTCAGCGTCTTAGCCTCTGAGCCACCGCGTCCCTCCAGTAACCCACGCAGAGGTATAATAAGGAAGCTCTGGAGGACGGGGACACGTCCTGAACTTAATTACAGCAACTTGTTTAGTGACCGAAGTTACGCCGCCACTGAAAAAAGCGACTTGGGGGCCGTTTTTTTTACCCTTATGACCGTTGTGGCATCCCCCGCGGTCATGTGATCAAAATTCAGAGTGCTTGGCAACTGGCCGGGGTACTTAGGCAACCTCCTGGGTTCACTGTCGAAGGCTACCTGCGTACTCGTAGAGCTACCCTCGCTGGGGGTGCAGAAATACAGATGACCAGCAGAGGGCAGGGAAGACCACGGAATGGCCATCCAGATGTTTGCAGCCTATATAGCAGGCCCCTTTGCTGTGTTGCAGGATCTTATCTGGAGGTGAGAAAGTGTGCCCGTAATGGCCAGCCTCAAGGGGGCGCTGCTCGGCCACAAGGCGCATCCGTGCCAGGTCTAGATTGGAAGCGCCTGAGTGCCAAGCTCCTGAAAGAGCTGGTGCCCTGCCACCAACCTTGGAAAACTATGGAGGGGTGGGGTGGGGGGGGACAGAAATGGTGTGATCCATTTCTCTTTCTCTGTCTCTCATCCATCTGTCCATCACGACTCAAAATGAGAGAGAGAGACAGAGAGAGAGATTTATCTTTCTATCTATCCATCCATGTGTCTGTCTATCATCTATGTGTCTATCTGTCTGTCATCTATCTCGCTATCTATTGTCTGTCTGTCTGTCTGTCTGTCTATCTATCTATCTATCTATCTATCTATCTATCTATCTATCTATCTATCTATCTATCTATCTATCTATCTCCATATCGCTACTCAAAATGAGAGAGAAAAAAGAGAGAGGAGACAGGTTGTGTGTCTATCATCTATCTGTCATCTATCTATCTATCTATCTATCTATCTATCTATCTATCTATCTATCTATCACTACTCAAAATGAGAAAGAGAAAAAAGAGAGAAGATTGTCAATTATCTATCTATCTATCTATTTATCTATCTATCTATTATCCATCCATCCATCCATCCATCCATTATATATAATAGATGGATTATATAGATATCCATCCCTAGATCAATTATCTATCTCTCTGTCTGTCTATCATCTATCTATGTGTCTGTCATCTATCTATCTATCTATCTATCTATCTATCTATCTATCTATCTATCTATCTATCTATCTATCTATCTATCTACTTAAAATGAGAAAGAGAGAAAAAAGAGAGAGGAGAAAGAGATCTATCTATATCTATCTATATATCTATCCATCCAACTACCATCTACCATCTACTACTCAACACCTGCCTATCCATTCAATTTGTCTGTCTGTCTCGCCATCTCTATCGTCTTATCATTTTTATTAAAGATTTTTTAAATTTTTTTAGATTTTATCGAAAAATGAATGCAAAGGAAGGAAAAGAAAAGAGAGAAATCAAAGAGAAAGCTAAAAGTACCAGAGACCTGAGTGGGCTGGGGGGAGGAAGGGAATAATAGAAAAAAAGAAAAAGAAAAACAGAAAATCAAAGGATCCCAAGGAGCAGCTTCCACAGACCTGCTTCCAACACGACAACCCTGCAGCAGAGAATTAACTCCTTCCTTTTTTGAAACCAGCATATTTGTGCCTGGGCTACCTGGGCATCGTCCTCCAGCGTTTTGTCTCCAAACTAAAGCCATGGGCCGACTGGTTGGGTCTCCCTGCCCGCTTTGTGTCAAAGCAAAAACCCGGATCGTTTGCCCGATTTTAAGGGGAACACCGCGGTTCATCTCAAGAGCTTCTGAGGCCAACTCAGGAGAGGCTTAGATTGACTTGCTCAGGGGGACGGGTTGGTGCAGAAACAGGGCATGTCTAGTTCACTGCTCCCGTCGTTGATTTATTCCGTCCTTTGCTCTCTCTCTCTCTACAGAAAAATCTAACCAGCGGGAAGAAGCCAAGATGGAAAGCCGAAAGACGCCTGTGACAAGCCCGCAGAAGCTTTCTCTGATGTCCTCCCCAGTACGAGCAGTGGTGCGCCTTCGGAGGACGGCCCACGCGTTTAAAAAAGGCTATCCGCCTGGGGACAAACTCCTCCAGAGACAGTTTTCCCTTGGGAAAAGCAAACTGAGCAACATCGCCAACCAAGCGTCTTTCAACAGTTCCCAGTACTTCACTTTCGATCCCGCCGGCCCGCTCCCGGTGACCAAACCCAAGCGCCGTAAGAAGAAATCGAGGAACCCCCGAGTGCTGTATCCGGAAAGCTCGAAGAAATACCTGCCCGCCGAGCACACGAGCAAAGCCACCCGCTTCCTCCTCTTGTTCGTGGCCATCATTTGCTTCCAGATCCTCAACGCCATCGAGAACTTGGACGATAACCTCATGAAGTACGATCTGGATGGGTTGGAGAAGACCATGGCCCGGGAGGTTTTTGGGCAGCCCTTGGTCATCGAAAGGGTCGTGGGGCTGTTGAAAGATTACCTGGCCACCCACGTCCATAACAAACCTTTGGTCATCTCCTTCAACGGCCCGAGCGGAGTTGGGAAGAGCCACATCGGTTGGCTTCTGGCGAAGCACTTTCGCTCCGTGATGGGACCCCGTTCGGTGCTCCATTATTTCACGATGCATCACTGCCCCGCCGGAACCTCCGTCTCCACCTGCCAGTTGGAGTTATCGGAGACCATCGGAGACATGGTGGCTCAAGCCGAAATAGAAGAAATCATCCCCTTGTTTATTCTGGATGAGGTGGAATTCATGCCCGAAACTCTGTTGGAGACCCTGAGTGGGTTTTTCCAGAAGAACCAAACCAACGAATACCTCAACGCCATCTACATTCTCATCAGCAACTTGGGAGGCGAGGAGATCACCCATCGCTTCCTGCAGAACGTCTCCAATGGCTCGTCACCGCCTCAGCAGAAGCTGGAAGAGCTTCAGTCCGTTCTCCGGCCCATCCTGAGCCACGTCCACTCTTTCTGGACAGGGGTGGAGATCGTCCCCTTCGGGTTGTTGGAGAAAACCCACATCTTGAGCTGCTTCTACGAGGAGATGATGAGCGAAGGGATCTACCCAAACGCAAGCCACATCGAACGCTTGGCTGGCCAGCTCAGCTATTACAAAAAGGCAGGGAAGGAATTTGGAAGAACTGGTTGCAAACAGGTGGTAGCCAAAGTCAATCTCCTATAACTGTGATGGTGAACAAGTGGCACGCGGGGCCATATCGGTGGGCATGCGAGTGTTGACCTAGCTCAGCTCTGGCGCACAAGCATGCACTGGCCAGCTGGTTTTCAGGCCTTCCGCAAATGGGCAAAGGGGCCGTTTCCGGCCTCTGGAGGGCCTCCGTGGGAGTGGGGAAGGACGTTTTTGCCCTCCCCAGGTTCCTAGAAAGGCTCTAGAGCCTAGGGAGAGTGAAAAACGGGCCTTCCAGTCCCGGCTGAGTGGGCGTGGTTAAATCGGAATGGGTGGGGCTTCAAAAGCGAGGGGTATAAATCGCTCCTTCCCCCTCGTTCGAACACTGTCATTTGTGCCGAGAACCACAATAAAATAGAACGGGATACATGTCAGTTTGTCTATTTCTTCTGGAGCTGCCTCTCCAGATGTGACCAGTGAAAATGGTGGCTATCCTTCCAATTTCTTTAACCTTCAGATCCTTTTTTTTTCGGCCTTTGGGGCTTTTCTCTCCAGCAGAGAACAGCAGCAAAGAGGATTTAGGATACTGGAGGCTAAAACATGTGAAGAACGGTTGCAGGAACTGGGTATGTCTCGTTTCATGAAAAGAAGGACTAGGGGAGACTGGATAGCAATCTTCCAATATCTCAGGGGCTGCCGCAAAAAAGAGAGAGTCAAGCTATTCTCCAAAGCACCTGAGGGTGGAACAAGAAGCAATGGGTGGAAACTAACCAAGGAGAGAAGCAACTTAGAACTAAGGAGGAATTTCCTGACAGTGAGAACAATTAATCTGTGGAACAACTGGCCTCCAGAAGTTGTGAACGCTCCAACACTGGAAGCTTTTAAGAAGAGGCTGGACAGACACTTGTCTGAAAATGGTATAGTATAGGGAAAGAGTCAGCAACCTGCAGCTCTGGAGCCGCATGCAGCTCTTTGAGCCTTCTGCTGTGGCTCCCTGTCAGGTGAGCCCCTCGCCCTCCCCTCCCAGTCACTCCTCGCCTGGCCTGAGAAGATAAGGACGACAGCGAGGGATGGAGAAGCGGAAAGGGCTGAGACAGAGAGATACAGAGAGAGGGGGAGGGAGGGAGGGAGGGGAGAGAGAGAGATGCCGGAAGAATTGTGTGGTTCCCGGTGTTTTTTAACAACTGGTCTCCCCCTAATGACCGGCTGGGTAGGCGTGGCTAGGGGGGGTGTCATGTGACTGGTGGAAGTGAGTGACATTGAGTTGGCCACGCCCACCCAGGTTTTGCGGCTCCCGGTGTTTTCTGTGGGAAACAGGTCCAAATGGCTCTTTTGAGTATTTCAGGTTGCAGAACCCCTGGTAATAGGGTCTCCTACTTCAGCATGGGGTTGGACTAGAAGACCTCCAAGATCCCTTTCCAATTCTGTCAGTTCTGTTATTTTCTGTTACCTGGGATAAGGTGAGTGAGAAGCTAAGACTCATAGCACCTGTTGGTATTAATCACCCCCTGGGGAATCCCCTTGGAAGAAACTGGCATGCAAAGAAAGGAAAATGAGATTCAGTCTGAGAAGGCAACCAAATTAAATTTTCCCTTTGAAAGTTGAGTGGATGGGAGAAGGCGGTGATCCCGACAAAGCCCTCGGGCTTACACAAGTCATCCCTAATGCTCCTCTTTCTCCTACTCTTCTGGCTAACTTTGCTAACCCGTTGCATAGTCAGTAACAACACCTGCTTCCTTTTTCCAGATCTGTGTCTCGCTGGAAAGAGAGCTGTTGGGCTTGTGTACGCGAAGAATGGAAAGGAAAGAAAGAAAGAAGAAGGAAGGAAGGAAGGAAGGAAGGAAGGAAGGAAGGAAGGAAGGAAGGAAGGAAGGAAGGAAGGAAGGAAGGAAGGAAGGAAGGAAAAAAGGAAGGAAGGAAGGAAGGAAAGGAAGGAAGGAAGGAAGGAAAGAGAGAGAGAGGGAGAGAGAGAGAAAGGAAGGAAGGAAGGAAAAGGAAGGAAGGAAGGAAGGAAGGAAGGAAAGAGAGAGAGGGAGAGAGAGAGAAAGAAAAGGAAGGAAGGAAGGAAGGAAGGAAGGAAGGAAGGAAGGAGAAAGGGAGGAGGAGGGCCTAAAGACACAGCAATAATGTTAGGAAAGAAAAAAGGAAGGAAGGGGAGGGGAGAAAAGAAAGAAAGGAAGGAAGGAAAGAGAGAGAGGGAGAGAGAGAGGAAGGAAGGAAGGAAGGAAGGAAGGAAAAGAAAGGAAGGAAGGAAGGAAGGAAGGAAAGAGAGAGAGGGAGAGAGAGAGAAAGAAAAGGAAGGAAGGAAGGAAGGAAGGAGAAAGGGAGGGAGGGAGCCTAAAGCCACAGCAATAATGTTAGGAAAGAAAAAAGAAAGGAAGAAGGAAGGGGAGGGGAGGAAAGAAAGAAAGAAAGAAAAAAAGAAAGAAAGAAAGAAAGAAAGAAAAGAGAGAGAAAGGAGGGAGGGAGGAAGTCTAAAGCCACAGCAATAATGTTAGGAAGGAAGGAAGGAAGAAGGGAGGGAAGGAAGGAAAAAGAGAGAGAGAAAAAAGAAAGAAAGTATTCAGATGAATAGATTGTTAAAAATGCTTTTAAAAGGTAAAAAAGGCTCTGATGATTGCACGCCACAGCTATGATCATTGGGGCTTTTTTCCTTTTTCCTTTTAAAAGCATTTTTTAAATAACCTATTAGGGCGAATAAGTTGTAAAAAAAAATGCTAAAAAAGTAAAAGAAAAAGTTCCGACAATCGTGCGTCGCTCCCCTGACCTTTTTTTTTTTTTTTACATTTTTTACTAACGATTCGGGCGAACCGGACCGAACCGGGAACATTTCAACCCTGGCCCAGATGTAGATCTGCAAGAAGAAAAAAGGGCCTTTGGAAACAGGGTGGCATTGCAGTTCAGAAGCCCAGAAACTCAGCAGAGGAAAAATCAGATTGTCAGATATTTTTATTTTTATGGGTCTGCAGCCTAGACACCTGGAATATGTATTCCACATCCCCAGTGGCGAAATCCAATTTTTCTTACTACCAGTTCTGTGGGCGTGGCTTGGTGGGCGTGGTGTGGCTTGGTGAGCGTGGCAGGGGGAAGGATACTGCAAAATCTCCATTCCCACCCCACTCCAGGGGAAGGATACTGCAAAATCTCCATTCCCACCCCATTCCAGGGGAAGGATACTGCAAAATCTCCATTCCCACCCCACTCCAGGGGAAGGATACTGCAAAATCCCCATTCCCACCCTATTCCTGGGGGAAGGACACTGCAAAATCCACATTCCCACCCCACTCCAGGGGAAGGATACTGCAAAATCCCCATTCCCACTCTATTCCTGGGGGAAGGATACTGCAAAATCTCCATTCCCACAACACTCCAGGGGAAGGATACTGCAAAATCCCCATTCCTACCCTATTCCTGAGGGAAGGATACTGCAAAATCTCCATTCCCACCCCACTCCAGGAGAAGGATACTGTAAAAATCTCCATTTCCACCCCACTCCAGGAGAAGGATACTGTAAAAATCTCCATTCCCACCCCACTCCAGGGGAAGGATACTGCAAAATCTCCATTCCCACCCCATTCCAGGGGAAGGATACTGCAAAATCCCCATTCCCTCCCCACTCCAGGGGAAGGATACCGCAAAATCTCCATTCCCTCCCCACTCCAAGGGAAGCATATTGCAAAATCTCCATTCCCTCCCCACTCTGGGGCCAGCCAGAGGCGGTATTTGCCGGTTCTCCGAACTACTCAAAATTTCCGCTACCGGTTCGCCAGAACCTGCTGGATTTCACCCCCTGCCTCCCATACTTGGGCTTATATGCATGAAATCTTTATCAGGGACTCCTTAAAGGCTTCTACAGAGATTGTCCAAGAGGCAAAAAAAAAAAGTTATATTGGGTTTTCCAACACCCTCCAAAATATGCCTCTTTCTTTAATCCTGCTCTCGGGAGGGAAAATGGGAGGAGGGAAATCATATTTTTTAAGATTCCATCTTCCACCCTTCCAAGCCTGTGATAAACTACAGAACGGCAGAATTACATCACCCCCTTAGTTTCTCCACCCTTAATGAATAATTTCAGGAATGTTTTAAATATCTCCTTCCCCCTCTGGGAGTGTCGTTGACCCCAAAGTAGCCATTCCCTCACTGCCATTCCCTCACATCATATTGCATTAGATATATTTTTGTTTTCCCCATATTCACGCTTTCCTAACGCTGTTCCTGCGGGAATAAACATCAGTTTAAGAGTGGGTGGAGGCTTTTAATTGGAAAAACAGATCTGGGGCGGGAGTGAGGAGTGGGGGAGATTTGTCAGGTGCCTTTAAGGCAGTCTATGATTATTACAGATTATTTTCAAATTGCAAAGGCCTTCAGAAATAATAAATAAAATAAATAAAAAGATGTTGAGACTCCAGAAGGAAGAGCAATAAAGATGATTAGTGGTTTGGAGGCTAAACTGTATAACGAACGAGGTATGTCTAGTCCAGAGGTCGCCAACCTCTGTTCATATTTGGATTTCTTCTCATTAAGCAATGTGTTTTGCCCCTTTCTTAATGACTTTAAGGAAGATCTTTTTTAAAAAATGCTTTGAACTATAGTTCAAAGATATTGTTATTGTGAAAGTACCCCAAGGCTCTGTTTTAGGCCCAGTACTCTTCAACATCTTCATCAATGACTTGGACGAGGGGATAGATGGGGAACTCATCAAATTTGCAGATGACACCAAGCTGGCAGGAATAGCCAACACTCCAGAAGATAGGCTCAAGTTACAGAAAGATCTTGACAGACTTGAACATTGGGCGCTATCTAACAAAATGAAATTCAACAGTGAAAAAAGTAAGGTTCTACATTTAGGCCAAAAAAACAAAATGCACCGGTACCGTATATATGGCACCTTGCTCAATAGTAGTACCTGTGAGAGGGATCTTGGAGTCCTAGTGGATAACCATTTAGATATGAGCCAGCAGTGTGCAGCAGCTGTTAAAAAAGCCAACACAGTTTTGGGCTGCATAAACAGAGGGATAGAATCAAGATCACGTGAAGTGTTAGTGCCACTTTATAATGCCTTGGTAAGGCCACACTTGGAATATTGCATCCAGTTTTGGTCGCCACGATGTAAAAAAGATGCTGAGACTCTAGAAAGAGTGCAGAGAAGAGCAACAAAGATGATTAGGGGACTGCAGGCTAAAACATATGAAGAACGGTTGCAGGAATTCGGTATGCCTAGATTAATGAAAAGAAGGACTACGGGAGACATGATAGCAGTCTTCCAATATCTCAGGGGCTGCCACAAAGAAGAGGGAGTCAGGCTGTTCTCCAAAGCACCTGAGGGTAGAACAAGAAGCAATGGGTGGAAACTAATCAAAGAAAGAAGCAACTTAGAACTAAGGAGAAATTTCCTGACAGAACAATTAATAAGTGGAACGACTTGCCTGCAGAAGTTGTGAATGCTCCAACACTGGAAATTTTTAAAATATTGGATAACCATCTGACTGAGATGGTGTAGGGTTTCCTGCCTGGGCAGGGGGTTGGACTAGAAGGCCTCCAAGGTCCCTTCCAACTCTGTTGTTATATATATTATATATAAATAAATAAATACTGCTTTTATACTTTGAAAATGTGTTTTTAGATGATTATGCTTTAACCTGCTTTGTGAAGCATTGTATCCTGAAAAGAAGACCATAGATCTAATAAATAAATAAATAAATAATATTATACATTAGTTTTCTTTCCTGTTGAAAAAAAGATATTTTTTTAAGCAAGAAAAGAAAACCAATGTTTAATATGATCTTTTTAATTGTACAATCTTTTTTTTTCAAAGTGAACAGTCACTCAGAGAGCCGTTTGGACCCATTTCCCCAAAAAAAGACACACACAAAACCCTTTGGACACCTAAAAAATGAAGATAACACTGCATATATCGTGTTTTTTTTTTTTTTACCTTTATGCTATGTATAAAAAAAAACTATAGCGTGTTGCATTTATGAAATCAATGACCTGCTACACAGAAAACGCATTTTTATTTCTGCAACGAAAACATTTTGAACGCCGGGGGGAAAAAAAAAGATGTTTCAAAAAACTCAATAAATCAAGTGTCCGTGAGTGTCGCGCATTGGTGGTTGCGGCCCATATTTTGAGCCACAAGGAGCCGCAGCAGAGGGATTAGAGAAAGAGAAGGGCTAGGGTCGACTTGATAGCCGTCTGCCAATATTTGAGGGGCTGCCAGAGAAAAGAGTGGGTCAATTTATTCTCCAAAGCACCAGTAGGCAGGACAAGAAGCAATGGGTGGAAACCTATCAAAGAAAGATCCAACCTAAGGAGAGTTTTTAGTTCTCCTAAGAACTAAGGAGAAATTTGATCATTAGGGCACTGGAAGATAAAACATATGAAGAACGGTTGCGGGAATTGGGTATTAGTCTTAGAAGGGAAGGACTAGGGGTGACATGAGAGCAGTGTCCCAATATCTCAGGGGCTGCCCCAAAGAAGAGGGAATTAAGCTATTCTCCAAAGCACCAGAAGGCAGGACAAGAAGCAGGGGCCGGTTTAGCTCTGCCTGGTAAGGCCTGTTATTAAGAACACAAAGCCTGCAATTACTGCAGGTTCGAGCCCGGCCCAAGGTTGACTCAGCCTTCCATCCTTTATAAGGTAGGTAAAATGAGGACCCAGATTGTTGGGGGGGCAATAAGTTGACTTTGTAAATATATACAAATAGAATGAGACTATTGCCCTATACATTGTAAGCCGCCCTGAGTCTTCGGAGAAGGGCGGGGTATAAATGTAAACAAAAAAAAAAAAAAAAGCAACGGATGGAAACTGATCAAGGAGAGAAGCAACCTAGAACTAAGGAGAAATTTCCTGACAGTGAGAACAATTAATTAGTTGGAACCGAAGCTGCCTCCAGAAGTTGTAGATGCTCCATCGCTGGAGGTGTTCAAGAAGAGATTGGACAACCATTTGTCTGGAATGGCGTAGGGTTGGGCTAGAAGACCTCCAAGGTCCTTCCGACTCTTCTGTTATTCTTTTGATCCCATGTCCATAGGGATGCTGCCATGGCCAGGTGAGGAATGGTCACGTCCCTGTTTCTCCAGTGCCCCCATAACTTGTAAGTTAAGGAGTACCAGATAAAACAAATATTTGGCAAGGAACATTATTTATTTATTTATTTATTTATTTCAATTTTTATACCGCCCTTCTCCCGAAGGACTCAGGGCGGTGTACAGCCTAGTAAAAATACAACATATAACATATAATAATGCAAGACATTGCTGCCTTCAATGTTGTGGTCATGGATACGTCTCATCAGCCCCGAAGGGAAGAAGAATAAAAATGAAATTAGGCCGAGAAAGGTCATTGACTAAGTTAAGGCCCATAAACAAAGTTACGTAAATGTTGATACACCAGCAAACTCAAATTTCTCCGCAGCCTGCATGGATCATAAATCAGTTTAGCTGCTGAGGCTCATTTTTTCTGACCCTGTCTCTCCCTGCACAGCCGCCTGGGATTCTGCTCCAAGCATTTTTCCCTTCCTTAGGTCATCTTTCTGATTTTTCGCTTCTGCTAGCTATAAGTCCACAAGGGGTCTGGAGCAGGGGTGGGTTCTACTTCACTACCGGTTCGCAACACCAAATCTCAACCAGCAAATGCTCAGTCTTACATATAGGAAAAAAGAACCCAAACACTAAGTACTCGCTTGATGGACATTACCTTACAGATGACCCCCATCCCGTTAAAGACCTTGGAGTTTTCATGTCAAATGATCTAAGTGCCAAAGCCCACTGCAAATACATAGCAAAAAAGTCTCTAAGAGTTGTAAACCTAATCTTGCGTAGCTTCTTTTCCAAAAACACTACACTACTAACCAGAGCATATAAAACATTTGCTAGACCAATTCTAGAATACAGCTCACCTGTTTGGAACCCTCACCACATCTCTGACATCAATACAATTGAACGTGTCCAGAAATATTTTACAAGAAGAGTTCTCCATTCCTCTGAAAACAACAAAATACCTTATCCCACCAGACTTGAAATCCTGGGCTTGGAAAACTTGGAACTCCGTCGCCTTCGACAAGACCTAAGTTTAACTCATAGAATCATCTATTGTAATGTCCTTCCTGTCAAAGACTACTTCAGCTTTAATTGCAATAATACAAGAGCAACCAATAGATTTAAACTTAATGTCAACTGCTTTAATCTAGATTGCAGAAAATATGACTTCTGTAACAGAATCATCAGTGCTTGGAATACTTTACCTGACTCTGTGGTCTCTTCTCATAATCCTAAAAGCTTTAAGCTGAGTCTCCGAAGACTCAGGGCGGCTTACACTATGTTAGCAATAGTCTTCATCCATTTGTATATTATATACAAAGTCAACTTATTTTCCCCAACAATCTGGGTCCTCATTTTACCTACCTTATAAAGGATGGAAGGCTGAGTCAACCTTGGGCCTGGTGGGACTTGAACCTGCAGTAATTGCAAGTTTCTCCCCTTTCATCGCTATTCATTTTTTCTAGTCTCCAGCCACTTGCCCCATTTATCCCATATTACACAATATTCTGTTATCTTCCTTTTCTTTCATTTCTTCTCTTAATTTGTCCGTCTCGCCACAATCTAAGATTTTCCTTTATCAGTTCTTCCTCTGGTTGGTGTATTTCCTTTTTTCCCAATTTTGTGCGTATGAAATTCTTGCGGCCGTTACGATATGTAAGATTAAGTATTTTTATGTCTCGGGTATAATGTCTGGTAAATATTCCTAACAAGAATGTCTCTGGTTTCCAATCAATCGGTTATTGGTCGGTTATTTTTTCTAGCCATTTTTTGATTTTGGCCCAATACATTTTTTTGCAGCCGGACTTGGCCACCAAAGATGATAGTATGTTCCATAAAACCTTGTTACACTTCCAGCAAATCGGAGAACAAACATTCTTGTTGATGTTATGATGGGTGTAGACAGGTAAGCGATGCATAGAGTCACCTGTGACTCAGAACGCCTCCCTACCACAACCAACATTCACGGGCACGAAAAGTATTTATAGCTTGCAAAATGGAATAAACTGATCATCGCAACCTTACAAGAAGCTGAAATTGTGGCCAACACCTCCGTCTTCATAATTCTGCCTTTCCCGTTGCGGAAAAAAAAAAGAGAGAGAGAGAGAGAGAGAAAGGGGCGAGCTAAAAATTTGCTGCTTTCAAGATCAGTTCCTGGGTGTCGTCTGGGACAAACATCTCATCCTATTGAAGATGTCCAGCTTGGTAGAAACTGCGCCTGTTTTGGGAGGTTCATCAGCAACGTGTCCCGTGGGGAACTCTTCGTCACCCCCCTCAGAATACCCGACACGCAAAGGCAGGAAACCAAGTCGGATCCTGTATCCCCCACTGGTGAGGAAGTATCAACAGAGGAAGAAACCTGATGCCACCAAGAAATGGCTTTTCTTCTTGACCGGAGTCGTTCTTCTGCAGATCTTGATGGAGGAACCTGAAGAAGACCTGCAAGGCTTTGGCGAGGACCATTGGCTGGCTGGACCGACCTGCTTCCAGACCTTCAGGCCTTCACACAATTCCTCAAGTGAGGGAGAAGATCCAGCTGAAGAAACTCCACACTGGATTTTGGAGGAGGCTCGTGTTTGCAAGGTACCACCAACAGAATTTCTCCAACCGTGAGCAACGGGTCCAAAATAGCCCATCGCCCATCAAAATGCTTCAGCGCTAAGAAAAGAGGAGAAGGCTGCTCAAAGAACTGGGAGAAATATTTGGTGAAGTTTGAAGAGCAAAAGGATGGTCACGTGGTCTCCAAAATCTAAGGAGAACATCAACCAGCTACTGCAGGTACCTAGTCCTGAAAGGAACAAAACAATTCCTACACTAGGTCTTCATTGTAGAATCCAAACTTTCTAAGTCGCAGACCCTTGTATTATCCTGCCGTTGACAGAGATGTGGGATCTTCATGGTCCTGCTTGGGGCCGCTTACTGGTTTTCTACCCTGTGGTACCCCAGTAGCTGACAACTTTTTCTTTCCGGATTCCCGGATTTTCGTTTCTATTTTTCACGTCGTCCATTTGGCCTCGTTTGAGATGTTACTGTGAGTTGCCAGCACTCGTCCGTCTTCGGCGCCCCATCGTCAGCATCTTGAGGAATTGAATGTCTGAACTGGGTTGGGTTTCAGGGTGCATCCATAAATATGCCTCTGAACTAGGACTTAGCTGGGTCTGCTGAAGAATGAAAAGCATTTTGTTTTAAATCAGCCCTTCCTTCCTTCCTTCCTTCCTTCCTTCCTTCCTTCCTTCCTTCCTCTTTCTTTCTTTCTTTCTTTCTTTCTTTCTTTCTTTCTTTCTTTCTCTTTCCTTTCTTTTTCTTTCTCCCTCTGCCTCTTTCCCCTCTCTTCTCCCTTTCCCGCTCCCTGCTTCCCATTCACTCTCAGATTGTTCTTTCTTTCCTTTCTTTCTTTCTTTTCTCATTCTTTCTTTTCTCTTTCTTTCTTTCCTTCATTTTTCTCTCTCTCTCTCCCTCTCCTTCTTTCCCTTTCACTCTCAGAATGTCTTCCTCCATCCCTCCCTCTCCCTCTTTTCCATTCACTTTCAGAAAGTTCTTTCTTTCTTTTCTCTTTCTTTCTTTTCTCTTTCTTTCCTTCCTTCATTCTTTCTCTCTCTCTCTCCTCTTTCCTTTCACTCTCAGAATGTCTTCCTCCATCCCTCCCTCTCCCTCTTTTCCATTCACTTTCAGAAAGTTCTTTCTTTCTTTCTTCCTTTCTTTTGTCTATTTTCTTTCTTTCTTTCTTTTCTCTTTCTTTCCTTCCTTCCTTCATTCTTTCTCTCTCTCTCTCTCTCTCTCCCTCTTTCCCTTTCACTCTCAGAATCTTCCTTCCTTCCTTCCTTCCTTCCTTCCTTCCTTCCTTCCTTCCTTCCTTCCTTCCTTCCTTTTCTTTCTTTTCTCTTTCTTTCTTTTCTCTTTCTTTCCATTCTTTCTCTCCCTCCCCTTCTCCCTCTTCCCCTTTCACTCTCAGAATCTTTCCCTCTCCCTCCCTCCCTCCCTCTCTCTCCCCTCCCTCTCTCTCCCCCCTTTCTTGCTTTCTTCTCTACAGCTTTAGCAACCGATATCATTATGTTTGGCTTTAAAAAGAGGGCCAGAGAAATCCCAGCAGAGTTCAGCCGAGTTCTGTTCCAGATCTGTATTTGTCAATATTGACCCTGGGTGGCTTTTGAAGATTTCAAACTGGCATTTTCCCAGCCCTCTTTGAAAATGGCAAGAATCTGCGTGAACGTTTTTTTGCCTGCTAACAGATGTTCGGTCGTTAAGCTGGAGCCCATGAAAAACAGAGCCTGTCTTTTAGCGCTCCGAGCTAATTAAACCAGGGGAAGATTTGTAGAGAATCCAAAGAATGTAGCAAGGGAATCTGGAGGATAAAAGCTTTGGACAGAACTTGTCATTCATCGTTTGTTCTGAGTCGTGTAACATCGGGAATATTTTGCTAATGGGTTGCGGCTCGGTTTGTGACCCAAGCGAGTGGGTGGCAGATGTTCCTGCTGAAACAATCAATTAATCAGAATAGAGCTGGAAGGGACCTTGGAGGTCTTCTAGTCCAACCCCCTGCTTAACGTATCTTGTCTTTTATGTACACTGAGAGCATATGCACCAAAGACAAATTCCTTGTGTGTCCAATCACACTTGGCCAATAAAAAACTCCTATTCTATTCTATTCTATTCTATTCTGTTCTGTTGATTCTTGATGAATGTATCTTTTCTTTTATGTACACTGAGAGCATATGCACCAAAGACAAATTCCTTGTGTGTCCAATCACACTTGGCCAATAAAAAACTCCTATTCTATTTCCATTCCATCTATTCTATTCTATTCTATTCTATTTTCTATTCTAGTTCTTATTCTATTCTATTCTCTATTTTCTATTCTATTCTATTCTTACTCTACTCTACTCTATTCTACTCTATTCTATTTTCTATTCTACTTTCTATTCTATTTTCTATTCTAGTCCTTATTCTATTCTATTCTATTCTATTCTTACTCTACTCTACTCTACTCTATTTTCTATTCTATTTTCTATTCTAGTCCTTATTCTATTCTATTCTATTCTATTCTTACTCTACTCTACTCTATTCTATTTTCTATTCTATTTTCTATTCTAGTTCTTATTCTATTCTATTCTATTCTATTCTATTCTATTCTATTCTATTCTATTCTATTCTATTCTATTCTATTCTATTCTATTCTTCTATTCTGTTTCTATTCCTCTCCTCTCCTCTCCTCTCCTCTATTCTATTCTATTCTATTCTATTCTATTCTATTCTATTCTATTCTATTCTATTCTACAGGCGACCCTACCTACACCATTCCAGACAAGTGGCTGTCCAGTCTCTTCTTAAAATCCTCCACTGATGAAGCGTCCACGACTTCTGAAGGCAAGTCGTTCCACTGATTAAATTCTCCTCCCGGTTAGGAAGTTTCTCCTTAATCCCAGGTTGCTTCTCTCCTTGATCCGTTTCCATCCACAGTTTCTTGTTTTGCCTTCTGGTGCTTTGGAAAAGAAGTTGACCCCACTCCTCTTCTTTGTGGCAGCCCCACAAATACCCGAATACCAAAAAAAAAACCAAACCCAAAATAAACAGAAGAAAGGAAGTTCTGGAGAAGGTTGAGAAGATGCTCCTTTGGACTTTCAGGGGTGGGGTCTTGGATGAATAGCAAAGAGCAACGTGATCGCGGGGCGGAAAATTAATGGGATGGCTGGAGAGTATCCCAAAACCTCATGAAACCTGTTCCCCAGATTATCATACGTGGATCCAGTTCGTCTTATGTCCTGCAACTTTGAAGCAGTTGGCATCTACAGCTGGGTCCCCTCAGTGGCTCTGCTGTAGCGGAATGACTGGGCTACGGAGGGACCTCAAAACCGTGGCGCTCTAATTCAGCTTTCCATGGTCAATTTTCTTTCAAGCATTTGGATTCTTCAATCATTGCTTCTTTCGGTCTTCTAACCGTTGGGAGATTTTCAATGTTTCTTAGAAGAAAATGGACCAGAGGCCCAACTTTTGACCCAAGCAAATAAATCCTTACTTTTTTCCTATATTCCTTGCTTCCTCACTGAATGTCTCTCTTGTGCTTATTGTCCTTCCCTTTCAGTGGTTTTAAAACAACAACAACAACAACCCACCTTATTTGTACTTCCTCAATTTATTGGGAGAATAATCCCTCGAGTTTCCCAGCCAACAAGCTCGAAATCTGTTTTCTCTCGGAGACAAAAATGTTGGGGAACTACCGTAAGATTGGTAGCGGTGATCGAAGCAGTCTTAGCACCTAGCATCAATTTTGCCCGCTCTCAGGAAATATGCCAGTGGTGGGTTGGGGGGAGAATCCCCCAACTCCCAGTCCGTGAATCAGTACCGGGCTACAGCGCGTTGGGAACCGGGTTGCATAAGCAGCGAGCAAGCGTGTGAAGCACCATTTGTGCATGCATGGATTAGGTTGCGCACTTGAACCACCACCACCCCGCCACTGCCTCTACCTGCCTGTGGAGCCAGAAAGTTTGAGCACTTCTGTCCCAGAGGTTCCTACGATGATCCAAACCCCTTGATGAACAGGGATTTATTTGAAATGAAGTCTAAGAGTGGCCAAGATTGAGCTGTGGGCTGAATTCAGGCCAAGCTTGTGGGTTGCTGACCTCTTGATCTCCACTGCAGTTCTTGGCTCATTTTCGACCCGTTCCATTTTGACTGCCATCTGATGCTGGTTACTAAAATAACCACCTCCTCACTGGGTTGGACTAGCCCCAAAGGGCAGGGAGACAGAGAATGTTATGGGTCCTGACTCCTAAGGAAGTCCATCTGGTGGGGCCAAGAAGAAGGACCTTCTCCATGGATGGTCCCTCCCTGTTATTTGAAGGACCATGTTTTCCTAGTCGTATCTACCAGACCCACCAGAACAAAGAGACAGAGAATGTTATGGTTCCCATCTCCTAAGGAAGTCCATCTGGTGGGACCAAGAAGAAGGACCTTCTCCATGGTTGGTCCCTCCCTGTTATTTGAAGGACCATTTCCCCCCAGTCGTATCTACCAGACCCACCAGAACAAAGAGACAGAGAATGTTATGGTTCCCATCTCCTAAGGAAGTCCATCTGGTGGGGCCAAGAAGAAGGACCTTCTCCATGGATGGTCCCTCCCTGTTATTTGAAGGACCATTTCCCCCCAGTCGTATCTACCAGACCCACCAGAACAAAGAGACAGAGAATGTTATGGTTCCCATCTCCTAAGGAAGTCCATCTGGTGGGACCAAGAAGAAGGACCTTCTCCATGGATGGTCCCTCCCTGTTATTTGAAGGACCATGTTTTCCTAGTCGTATCTACCAGACCCACCAGAACAAAGAGACAGAGAATGTTATGGTTCCCATCTCCTAAGGAAGTCCATCTGGTGGGACCAAGAAGAAGGACCTTCTCCATGGTTGGTCCCTCCCTGTTATTTGAAGGAGTCGTATCTACCAGACCCACCAGTACAAAGAGACAGAGAATGTTATGGTTCCCATCTCCTAAGGAAGTCCATTTGGTGGGGCCAAGAAGAGGAGCCATCTTCATGATGGCTCCCTTTCTGTGGAAGATCATCTCTAAAGAGATAAGAATGGCCCCAACTTTTGATTCCCTTTCAAAAAAGAAAAAAAACCTAACGACATGGTTCTGAGGTCCATCAACTGGTTGTTATCACCAAAGCGTTTATTGGGTTTTATGTACTGGCATTTTAGTACTGTAAACAGCTCAGTCACCTTGAAACGAGTTGAGTTGGATGGCCGTATAAATTTTCTAAATAAATCAAAAGTCCAGCATGGGCGATCATGTTGGGACAAGACCTTACAAGCGCGCTCTATTTTCATCTGGGCCATGCTAAAAATGAGCACGAGAGTCTGCTCCATAACACCCTGGGCGCATGGTTCGACTTCTCACAAACCTACCAGAGGAGAAAGAAGAAGTGGTCTGTTCCAGTAGGCTTGAGATCTTTTGCACGCAACCCTTCTTCTTCTTCTTCTTCGTCTCCCAGGTGTTCTCTCTAAATAGCTAGAGCTATTTCTGCCTCCCACTTCACCGCATAATAATCCTAATTGGAGGCCCGCGGATAGAATTCTCCCCCTTAATACCCACAGGACAAATACGACGTGCCCGACAACTCTACTAGACCGTCTGCCTCATACTTGTAAGCACACGGAGATATGTTCAACACCCTTCTCGAGGATAATTTTCTTCCTTAGCTTGTTTTGTGGTTTCTAAGGTCACGGGCTAGTTTGAGGGACACCATAAAAGCCAGAGTCAGCAAAATCCTCCACTCCTGCTACCCCTCCCAGTATGTTCTTTGTTAATGGAGAAAGAGTTGGACCTTTAGCTTAAGGTCTCTTCTTGTGACCTCCTTCCCTTGTTTATAGAAGTTTATAGGAGACCTGGCATCTTCAGCTTAGCTGCTAGCCAGAATTAGAGGGAGGGGGGAAAACCACAGAGGAGGAGTAAGAGAAGGTCAATGGATGCAATCGAGGCTTTGGAGAGTGTGATACTTCCTGGATGCAGAAGGGTCGTCTTTATTTTTCCTTGCTTGTTCGAAGGAAGTGGGGGGGGGGAACCCTACAATACCATCCAGCTTTGAAGAAATAAATAAAGAGTTTTGCTAAGGGAAAGTAAAAATTTTTTATCAGCATCTTTGTTTCCACTCATGCTGTCCTTTTGTTAACCCCACTCATTCCCTTAAAGATTTCATGGGGGTGGGTGGGTTGGAATTCTTCTTGTATTCCTTCCCGTTCAGCGAACAACTGTGGGAGAGTAGGTGAGTAATTTGGGGTCCCCCCAGGTGTAGAGGATGAGGTGAGCCTCCCCTCCCCTCCTCAATCTCCCTGAATGTGGAAGATAGGCGTTGTGGTCTGAAAGAAACAAACCCCAGAAGAATTTGCGATGGGATAATTTGGTAATGAAGGAAAGGAGTCAGGGGTGAAATGCTACCAGTTCGCACCGGTTCGGGAGAACCGGTAGTGATAAAAACTACCAGTTCGGACGAACCGGTAGTAAAAAAAAAAAAAAAAAGCTACCGGTTCCTTCGAACTGGTATTTCCAACGATCAGCTGTGCCGCATGATTTAACATCGCTAGAAAACAGGAAATCCTGCTTTCTAGTGAATCTAAATCACGCAGCATAGCTGGTCCCCCGCCTCGCTGTTCTACTTACCTTCCCAAGCCGCCTTTTTCCGTGCAAAGCGCGTGTTTGATGCACACCGCGCATGCGTGGCCAGCGAACCAATGGCAAGCCGGTTCAGATTTCACCACTGAAATGAGTGGTAGGTCTTGATATGTAGGCAGGACCAAAAAGCAACAGCTGAAAACTAATCAAGGAGAGAACCAGCTGAGAACTAAGGAGAGATTTCCTGACAGTCAGAACAACCAACCAGCGGAAGGAAGTTGCCTTCAGAAGTTGTGAATCCTCCACGCCTGGAGGCTTTTAAGAAGAGATTTGTCCAAAATGGTATAGGGCCTCCTGCTTGAGCAAGGGGTTGGACTACAAGACCTTCCAAGGTCCCTTCCAACTCTGTTAATTCTGATTTTCTGAGCTCATTAGCGGCTTCCCCTAATTTCATTCCATAAAACACCGTGGGAAGCACAGAAGGAACACACTGAGCGAATGACTCAGACTTAATTCACAAGTTCTCAACCGATGCGTGGGCAACCAACCAAGCCAGCCAACATATTTGCTCCTATCATTATTTCAGCCCTCGGGGGTGGGGGTGGGGATTGCTTTTGAAATAAAATAGCACACGTGCTAAGCTTTTCGGTGTTAAAAATAACCGTAGGTGGGGTTGTGGGACGGCGATCCATGGGGATGCTGCAACCGTCGTAAGTGTGAAAAATGGTCATAAGTCACTCGCTCCGGTGGCGGTTTCTATTCCACCAAGTACCCGTTATAGCTACAATATCATCCTCGACCTCATACATTCCAATCTCAGGTTGGCATACGTCATTTGAGTATAGAATAGAATAGAATAGAATTTTTTATTGGCCAAGTGTGATTGGACACACAAGGAATTTGTCTTGGTGCATATGCTCTCAGTGTACATAAAAGAAAAGATACGTTCATCAAGGTACGACATTTACAACACAATTGATGATCAATATATCAATATAAATCATAAGGATTGCCAGCAACAAGTTATAGTCATACAGTCATAAGTGGAAAGAGATTGGTGATGGGAACTATGAAATGATTAATAGTAGTGCAGATTCAGTAAATAGTCTGACAGTGTTGAGGGAATTATTTGTTTAGCAGAGTGATGGCCTTTGGGAAAAAACTGTTCTTGTGTCTAGTTGTTCTGGTGTGCAGTGCTCTATAGCTTCGTTTTGAGGGTAGGAGTTGAAACAGTTTATGTCCAGGATGCGAGGGATCTGCAAATATTTTCACGGCCCTCTTCTTGATTCGTGCAGTGTACAGGTCCTCAATGGAAGGCAAGTTGGTAGCAATTATTTTTTCTGCAGTTCTAATTATCCTCTGAAGTCTGTGTTTTTCTTGTTGGGTTGCAGAACCGAACCAGACAGTTATAGAGGTGCAAGTGACAGACTCAATAATTCCTCTGTAGAATTGGTATAGGATCTCCTGCTTCAGCAGGCGGTTGGACTAGAAGACCTCCAAGGTCCCTTCCAACTCTGTTATTAAGGGTCCTTGGTGCTCTCTGAGCTGGGTTGTTTTCTTGTAGACGTTTCATGACCCAACTAGGTAACATCGTCAACGCTAGTTGAGTGTGATTTTCTCCCTGTTTTTATACAGTAGATCTGAGCTAGGTTGTTTTCTTGTAGACGTTTCATGACCCAACTAGGTAACATCGTCAACGCTAGTTGAGTGTGATTTTCTCCCTGTTTTTATACAGTAGATCTGAGCTGGGTTGTTTTCTTGTAGACGTTTCATGACCCAACTAGGTAACATCGTCAACGCTAGTTGAGTGTGATTTTCTCCCTGTTTTTATACAGTAGATCTGAGCTAGGTTGTTTTCTTGCAGATGTTTCATGACCCAACTAGGTAACATCATCAACACTAGTTGAGTGTGATTTTCTCCCTGTTTTTATACAGTAGATCTGAGCTAGGTTGTTTCTTGCAGATGTTTCATGACCCAACTAGGTAACATCATCAACACTAGTTGAGTGTGATTTTCTCCCTGTTTTTATACAGTAGATCTGAGCTAGGTTGTTTCTTGCAGATGTTTCATGACCCAACTAGGTAACATCATCAACACTAGTTGAGTGTGATTTTCTCCCTGTTTTTATACAGTAGATCTGAGCTAGGTTGTTTCTTGCAGATGTTTCATGACCCAACTAGGTAACATCATCAACACTAGTTGAGTGTGATTTTCTCCCTGTTTTTATACAGTAGATCTGAGCTCGGTTGTTTTTTTGTAGACGTTTCATGACCCAACTAGGTAACATCATCAGCGCTAGTGACAATGCCCTAGCACTGATGATGTTACCTTGTCTGGGTCTGCAAGAAAACAATGACGCTTAGAGCAACTGTATATAAACAGGGGGGAAAAATCACACTCACTGATGATGTTATCTAGTTGGGTCATGAAACGTCAGCAAGAAAACAACCCAGCTCAGAGGGCACCGAGGACCCCTCGTTTCCACCCCGAGCTACAAATATTCTCCTTTATCAGCAACTCTCTTATTCTGTTTATGACTTATAGGAAAGGACAAGAGTTACCGGCATTCATTCTACTCTCTCCCTGCCACGCAAAAATATTCTCGAGATACTATAGCTGTTACAGACCCTTGGTGGGATGGAAACCAAGAACCAAACCAAACAAAGAAAAGGGATTTTCAAGGAAAGGACTCTCCTCAAAGAAGGACTTTGCAAGATACACATTTTTTTTTTTAGAATAGAATAGAATTCTTTATTGGCCAAGTGTGATTGGACACACAAGGAATTTGTCTTGGTGCATATGCTCTCAGTGTACATAAAAGAAAAGATACCTTCATCAAGGTACAACATTTAAAACACAATTGATGATCAATATATCAATATAAGTCATAAGGATTGCCAGCAACTAGTCATACAGTCATAAGTGGAAAGAGATTGGTGATGGGAACTATGAAACGATTAATAGTAGTGCAGATTCAGTAAATAGTCTGACAGTGTTGAGGGAATTATTTGTTTAGCAGAGTGATGGCCTTCGGGGAAAAAACTGTTCTTGTGTCTAGTTGTTCTGGTGTGCAGTGCTCTATAGCGTCGTTTTGAGGGTAGGAGTTGAAACAGTTTATGTCCAGGATGCGAGGGATCTGCAAATATTTGAGGGCTCATCACCTCCCCGTCCCAGAGTGGCGGTTGCCCCCACCCCACATCCCGAGCCCCACACGCTTCTAAGGAACTGCTTTGCCTTCTAGCAGAAGGCTAAAAGTTCAATTTCCCTGCCTGTCGCACGAGCTGCAAACTCGCCGGCCCCGGTTGGCGTGTGGCGTAGCTTCCCAATTCTGTAGGGTCAGCAGGCTGGAAAAAGGAGACGGGTGGGTGGGTGGGATTGCCTCGCTCCGCCCCTCCCTGACCCACAGCTGGCCGTCTCCCCCCCCCCCCCACATCTCGCTCCCCTTGTTTTCTGGGCATTGTGGCTTCCCCTTTTTTTTGCATGCAAAGTTTGGACAGGGTCCAGCCGTGGGCTGAACAACAGTGGGAGCAGCTTGAAGTAGGAGGGGATGAGAGAGAGGAAGGAGGAGGAGGAGGAGGAGGAGGAGGGGAGAGCGCCAAAGGCAGCCTCTGGCTTTGCACACCAACACACACACACCAACTCACCAACACACACACACACCAACACACTACACACTACACACACACATCTGCTCTTTTCCGTAGCCTCCGTCAGGGGTTGCCATAGAAACCCCGAGTGACATAGAAGAAGAAGGAGAAGAAGAAGGAGAAGGAGAAAAAGAAGAAGGAGAAGAGCCTCCTGGGCCCGTGGAGGAGGGACAGAGCAGCCAGGAGTAGCTCGGCAACTGTTTTCAGCACCCCTGGAAAAGTTGCTCGGCCCCGAGAAAGGATGGTGGGAAGAGGAGCCTGGCTGGATCCGTGGAGCTCAAGCGCCTAGGCTCTCTCACCCCACCATGGCGGGGGTGGCAGGACGGCTAAGGCGGACCAGGGAGGTAAGGCCTGTTGCAAGGGATGAGCTTCCCTCCTCTCTTTCTTTCTTTCTTTCTTTCTTTCTTTCTTTCTTTCTTTCTTTCTTTCTTTCTCTTCCTTCCTTCCTTCCTTTCCTTTCCTTTCTTTCTTTCTTTCCTTTTCTTTCTTTCTCTTTCTTCCTGTCTTCCTTCCTTCCTCTTTCTTTCTTCCTTTCCTTTTCCTTCCTTTCTTTCTTTCTTTCTTTCTCTCTCTCTCTCTTTCTTCCTGTCTTCCTTCCTTCCTCTTTCTTTCTTTTATTCTTTCTTTCTTTCTTTCCTTTCCTTTCCTTTCTCTCCTTCTCTCTTTCTTTCTTTCTTTCTTTCCTTTTCTTTCTTTCTCTTTCTTCCTGTCTTCCTTCCTTCCTCTTTCTTTCTTCCTTTCCTTTTCCTTCCTTCCTTCCTTCCTTTCTTTCTTTCTCTCTCTTTCTTCCTGTCTTCCTTCCTTCCTCTTTCTTTCTTTTATTCTTTCTTTCTTTCCTTTCCTTTTCTTTTTTCTTTCTCTTTCTTCCTGTCTTTCTTTCCCTTCCTTCCTTCCTTCCTTCCTTCCTTCCTTCCTTCCTTCCTTCCTTCCTCTTTCTCTCTTTCTCTCTTCCTCTCCCTCTCTTCTTCCTTCTTTTCTCTTTCTTCCATTCTTCCTTCTTCCTTCCTCCTTTTCTCCTTCCTTCCCTCCCTTTTTTTCTGTCTTATTTTCCTTCTCTTTCTCATATTCCTCCTTCCTTCTCTTCTTTCTCCTCTCTTCTCTTTCCTTGCCTCGCTTCGCCTCCTCTTTCTCTTCACTCTCCAACTCCCTAACAAACTTTTTCCTTGGCTTTGTCGAATTCAGCAATTCGCTCCTCTTCCGGGGACTCGAGGCCTGCCCTCCCCTCCCTCCAAAGGGAAAGGAAGGCAAAGCTAAAGAAGGGGATTTCGGGAACCATGTTTTTGACATCTTTGCCATGGGGCATGGTTGGGGAAGGCCGAGGGCAGGGCACCCGGGTAGCCGGAAGGGTAGACGGCTGCCTTTCTTTTGTTTCTGGCTTAGAGGAAGGAAGAGTGGTTGCTTTTTTCTTGGCCTAGTTCTATCCTGGAAGGGGGACAGTGTATCTGGATTTTGTTTTGCTTTTTTAATTTTGAATGACCAAACAAGTGTCCTTTTTTCAGCAGTAGGCAGAGATATCTGCCTGACAAATTCATAGCGAGATGGAAAGTTGGAGAGAAAGAGACAGACAGACAGACAGACAAGCAGACAGAAAGAGAGAGAGAGAGAGAGAGAGAGAGAGAGAGAGAGAGAGAGAGAGAGAGAGAGGCTTAGAGAGACAAATATAGAAAAGAGATGAGAGAGAGAGAGAGAGACAGGCAGACAGAAAGATAAAGACAGAGAGATAGATAGATAGATAGATAGATAGATAGATAGATAGATAGATAGATAGATAGATAGATAGATAGATAGGCTTAGAGAGACAAATATAGAAAAGAGATGAGAGAGAGAGAGAGAGAGAGAGAGAGGCAGACAGGCAGACAGAAATATAAAGACAGAGAGATAGAGATAGATAGATAGATAGATAGATAGATAGATAGATAGATAGATAGATAGATAGATAGATAGACAGACAGACAGACAGACATAGAGAGAGAGAGAGAAGTTATAGATAGATATTAGAGAGATTGATAAAAAAATAGAGAGGGGGAGATAGATGGATACATAGATGATAGATAATTAAAAATCCTTGGGAAAGTCAATGGGGGAAATTGGCTTTGCTTCATAATTGCAGATTTCACTTAAGAGCTGCATCCATGGAGAGAGAGAGAGAGAGAGAGAGAGAGGCAGAATGGATAGAAGTGATACATGCATGGATGGATGAATCGATAGACAGACAGACAGTCGGACGGACGGACGGATGGACAGATTCTCACGTATATGAGAGAATGAGAGCAGAGCGCGGTACCCCATGAAATTGAAAAAGGCTGAAAATTCACAAGGAAGAGAAAGAATAGCATCGACTTTCCCCAATTACATGACCCCCACCCACCCATAGATAGATAAGGGCAATCACAACCCCACACATCTGTGGTCATGGGTCATGGGAGGCTGCAGCTGTGTTACGTTTGACTGAGATGCGTGGGTTTTGTGACAACATTGCACCATTCGATGAAGGCTCACAAGGGTTGAGAAACTAATGTCTTGTTCATGAGGCCCAGATAAAATCATCATCATCATATTATATACATGCTATATACATGCTATATACATGTTTGTTTTCTGAGGTTTTCGCGGGTGTTTGTATGTAGGTCTTTGGTTATTCGGATTTTCTCCCGCGTAAAATTGGAAGTGTCTTGGCGACGTTTCGACGAAGTCTCATTCATCATCTTCAGGCTGGTGTTTACAGCTTCGTGCTTCTAGGAGCAATATGTGATGGCAGCTGTTTCTTCCTTTTAACTGCTAGTGCTTCCTTTTAACTGCTATATACATGCTATATACATGCTATAGGGCACAGCACACCAAAACAACTAGACACAAGGAAAGTTTTTCCCAAATGCCATCACTTTGCTTAACAACTAATTCCCAAAACACTGTCAAATCATTTACTAAGACTGTATTACTATTATTATTATTCTCTTCCTTACTAGCATCTATCTCTTCCCACTTATTACTATAACTATGTTGCTTGTATCTTTCAATTATATTGTTTTTATTTGTTTCCTAGTATGATTTGATAGCTTATTAGTAACCTTGATTATCACTAAGTGTTGCATCTTTTTATTCTTGATGAATGTATTTTATTCTCCTTATGTACACTGAGAGCATATACACCTAAGACAAATTCCTTGTCCAATAAAAAATTCTATTCTATTCTATTCTATTCTATTCTATTCTATTCTATTCTATTCTATTCTATTCTATTCTGTTCTATTCCATTCCATTCCATTCCATTCCATTCCATTCTTCTACTCCACATTCTATTCTATTCTATTCTATTCTGTTCTGTTCTGTTCTGTTCTGTTCTATTCTATTCTATTCTATTCTATTCTATTCTATTCTATTCCATTCCATTCCATTCCATTCCATTCCATTCCATTCCATTCTTCCACTCCACATTCTATTCTATTCTATTCTATTCTATCCCATTCTTCCACTCCACATTCTATTCTATTCTATTCTATTCTATTCTATTCTATTCTATTCTATTCTATTCTATTCTATTCTATTCTATTCTATTCTATTCTTCCACTCCACATTCTCTTCTCTTCTCTTCTCTTCTCTTCTCTTCTCTTCTCTTCTATTTTCTGTTCTATTCTATTCTACTCTACTCTACTCTACTCTACTCTACTCTACTCTACTCTACTCTACTCTACTCCACTCCACTCCACTCCACTCCACTCCACTCCACTCCACTCCACTCCATTCCATTCTATTCCACACCCCATTTTATCTTCTTGATCCAGTAGTGGGGTCATCCAAGGTCACAGGATAAGAAGTTTTCACAATTTTAGGCCTGGAAGGAGAAAGCATATATCTCCCTCTATAGAGTGCAGCTATACCGTAGAAGGGCAACAAAGATGATTAGGGAACCGAAAGCTAAAACATACGAGCGGTTGCGGGAATTAGGTACGTCCAGTTTAATGAAAAGAAGGACTAGGAGGGACATGATGGCAGTCTTCCAATATCTCAGGGGCTGCCACAAAGAAGAGGGAGTCCATCTATTCTCCAAAACCCCTGAAGGCAGGACAAGAAACAACGGATGGAAACTCATCAAGGAGAGAAGCAACTTGGAACTAAGGAGACATTTCCTGACAGTGAGAACAATTAACCAGTGGAACAGAAGCTGCCTTCAGAAGTTCTGAATTCTCCAACCCTGGAGGATATAAGAAGACATTGGACAACCGTTTGCCTTGAATTTTATACGGTCTCCTGCTCGAGTAGGTTGGATTAGAAGATCTCCCAGGCCCCTTCCAACTCTGTCGTTCTTCTAAGGCCGAGCCAGCTGAAAGCTCCTCCTTGGGAGAAGCTGATATTTTAGAAGAAAGAAAGAAACAGGGCAAACCCAAGGGGACCGCAAGCCCCTTCCCTCAAAGTTGGGGGGGGGGGAAGAGAAGCGCAGATGGGCATGGATCTTGTTAGAGGCCACGAAGGCCTGAAGAGGGAAGAAGAAGGCAGGCAGATGGTGGGATGTTGCTTCCTTCCAGAGATACTTCTCCCGGCAGAACGTGGGGTGGGGTGGGATGGGAGGCGCAGAGATGCGAGCAAGACCGACGCGTGTGCAAAGCAGGCGAGGGAACGTGGCAGATCAGAGCTGGAAACCTGTTCCAGAGAGAGAGAGAGAGAGAGAAAGAGAGAGGGGACGTCAAAAGGAGAGGGAGAGGAGAAGTGAGAAGAACAGGTGAGCCTTCATTCCCCTTGCAAAGAAAGAGGGTTGATATTTTCTCCAGCTCAGAGCAAATCCCTTGTGTGTCCAATCACACTTGGCCAATAAAAAATTCTATTCTATTCTATTCTATTGTGTGTGTGACCTTGGCCAAACCCTCCGAGCTTGCCTCCTGCTATCATCTCCGTTCTTCTGTAATATGGTTTTTAAACATACAAGTTCTCTCGCAGCTGTTAGCAATTAGTGGCTTCGCCCTGGGCTCCCCCCACCCCCCCTGTGCGAGGAGAATTTTAACGCTTTTCTGCTTGGCTATCCGAAAGCTGGAGAGGAAATTGGACTCTTTGCACCTTGCGAGCTCGGTTGGGACGGAAGTTTGCAGCATGGTCTCTGCACGCCCAGAAGACAGCCTTAGCAAAAGGAATGCCATTGTGTTTCGAAGCACCAGAGGGGGAAGGACTGGTGGAAAGTTAATTTCCTCCAGGATATGATTTGCAAGAGGCTTTCTTTCTTTCTTTCTCTTTCTTTCTTTCTTTCTTTCTTTCTTTCTTTCTTTCTTTCTTTCTTTCTTTCTTTCTTTCTTTCTTTCTTTCTTTCTGGCTTTCCTTCTTCCTTCTCCCCGATCAAAGACAGCGTCAGGCAGTTTATCTAAAGCTTTATCAAAGTCTGAGGAAAGATTGCAGGTTTCTGCGGAGAAGAAAGCAGGAATCGTTAAGGGTGGAACCATTGCACTCTGCAGGGGATGTCCCAAAAGTGGCTTTTTCAAAAGCCAACCGGACTTTCCTTCGTTTTTCCTCGAAGACGTTTCGCTTCTCATCCGAGAAGCTTCTTCAGTTCTGATTCAAGAGCTGTTCTGACTCGACTGAAGAAGCTTCTCGGATGAGAAGCGAAAGCTCTTCAAGGAAAAACAAAGGGAAGTCCAGTTGCCTCTTGAAGAAGCATCTCGGGGACAAATCTCTGTTTTGGGGTTTCTGAATCTTAGAGAGTCACATATTTCTGTACGCACAAGCTGATGTAGGAGATGACCAGGCTGAGATGGAAGGAGAGGTTAAACGCGACGTCAGTCACAAGTCCCTTTGTGCCCTCAAGACACCTAAGCCCAGCCCACCGTGAATTTCTTATCTCCCACCAACTTGCTTTGACTGTTAGTAGTTCAGATTCATGTCGAGACTCTAAGCTTACAATAAATGTAACTTGAACTGCCTATGAGTCCCTTTGCGCCCTCAAGAGACCTAAGCCCAGCCCACCGTGAATTCCTTATCTCCCGCCAACTTGCTTTGACTGTTAGTAGTTCAGATTCATGTCGAGACTCTAAGCTTACAATAAATGTAACTTGAACTGCCTATGAGTCCCTTTGCGCCCTCAAGAGACCTAAGCCCAGCCCACCGTGAATTCCTTATCTCCCGCCAACTTGCTTTGACTGTTAGTAGTTCAGA
This sequence comes from Ahaetulla prasina, assembly GCF_028640845.1. NCBI lineage: Eukaryota > Metazoa > Chordata > Lepidosauria > Squamata > Colubridae > Ahaetulla > Ahaetulla prasina. Next base: position 3,770,508 of record NC_080554.1, read on the forward strand.
TTCATGTCGAGACTCTAAGCTTACAATAAATCTTTATACCCATTTGAACTGGCTATGAGTCCCTTTGCGCCCTCAAGAGACCTAAGCCCAGCCCACCGTGAATTCCTTATCTCCCGCCAACTTGCTTTGACTGTTAGTAGTTCATATTCATGTTGAGACTCTAAGCTTACAATAAATCTTTATACCCATTTGAACTGCCTATGAGTCCCTTCGCACCCTCAAGAGACCTAAGCCCAGCCCACCGTGAATTTCTTATGTCTCATCAACTTGCTTTGACTGTTAGTAGTTCAGATTCATGTCGAGACTCTAAGCTTACAATAAATCTTTATACCCATTTGAACTGCCTATGAGTCCCTTCGCGCCCTCAAGAGACCTAAGCCCAGCCCACCGTGAATTCCTTATCTCCCGCCAACTTGCTTTGACTGTTAGTAGTTCAGATTCATGTCGAGACTCTAAATCTTTGTACCCATTTGAACTGTCTGGATCTCCTGATTCTCCCGATGCTTGAGAGCTGATCTAGAACCTGTCCGTCTAGTTCTAATCAAGTTCCTTCTCTCTTCCCTCAGAATCATGAATGGCAGTGACTGAGGACCCCGCCAAACCGACCAACGGTGGGTACCCATTCCAAGATCGCCTTCCCTAAGGATGTTTTGCTTATCTCTTCTGCTCGTGGCTGGATTTTCAACAGCGTCTGAAGTCAATCCAGGTATGAACCTCATAACTAAATGAAAACATCCCTTGCTTCCCCGGCCTTAAATATCTCCCGTTCCACCAGTAACACTTTTAAGTCTCCACCAAAACGGATGTATCTTTTATGGGCCATTATTTCAAGATGCCATTTCTGCAGTGTTGATGACTCAAGCCTAAGGCACTCGTCCCACGAATTTAGGAAACGTATAAGAGAAATCCAGAATTGGGGGATTCAAACCCAGCCAATCGTCATGTGTGTTTATTGAATCCGATTTCTTGTCTCCAGATGGGAATAGATAAATATTTTCCCCTTCCTTCTGGTCAGCGGATGTAAATATAGTAAAAAAAGAACAACCACAGCCATACTTAGTTGTCCATTAAAAGCCAAGGTAGAAAATAGCTCCCTATTCTAAGCTATCTTTGAATTTTTTAGTTCTTTCTAGTTAATTTCACGAGAGATGTTATTTCTCGGTACGTAATCCAGGCGTGTCAGTTTCAACAAAGCTTATCCGGTCAGTTTCAAACACCAAGAGAAAGCTTTTAGATTTATCTTCCTCTGCTTTTCTAGATAATGCCTATTATCCCCAAATAGCCTCCTGCTTCTTGCCAAGACAGGGTTACATATCTAACAAAATGAAATTCAACAGTGAAAAAAGTAAGGTTCTACATTTAGGCCAAAAAAACCAAAATGCACAGGTACCGTATATGTGGTACCTTGCTCAATAGTAGTAACTGTGAGAGGGATCTTGGAGTCCTAGTGGACAACCATTTAGATATGAGCCAGCCGTGTACAGCAGCTGCTAAAAAAGCCAACACAGTTCTGGGCTGCATAAACAGAGGGATAGAATCAAGATCACGTGAAGTATTAATACCACTCTATAATGCCTTGGTAAGGCCACACTTGGAATATTGTATTCAGTTTTGGTCGCCACGATGTAAAAAAGATGTTGAGACTCTAGAAAGAGTGCAGAGAAGAGCAACAAAAATGATTAGGGGACTGGAGGCTAAAACATATGAAGAACGGTTGCAGGAACTCGGTATGTCTAGTTTAATGAAAAGAAGGACTAGGGGAGACATGATAGGTGTGTTCCAATATCTCAGGGGTTGCCACAAAGAAGAGGGAGTCAAACTATTCTCCAAAGCACCTGAGGGTAGAACAAGAAGCAATGGGTGGAAACTAATCAAGGAGAGAAGCAACCTAGAACTAAGGAGAAATTTCCTGACAGTTAGAACAATCAATAAGTGAAACAATTTGCCTGCAGAAGTTGTAAATGCCCCAACACTGGAAATTTTTAAGAAGATGTTGGATAACCATCTGTCTGAGATGGTGTAGGGTTTCCTGCCTGGGCAGGGGGTTGGACTAGAAGGCCTCCAAGGTCCCTTCCAACTCTGTTGTTGTTGTTGTTGTTGTTGTTGTTGTTGTTGTTGTTGTTATTGTTGTTATTATTATAACATATTGATATATTGTACTTGGCAAGAAGGCAAAAGCTGGAATGACCTGAAATAGCATTAAAAGAATGTGTGAGAACTTGTGTTGTCTGAGGTAGCCCTCATGTGATAAAACAGGATTAATGTATGGCTTGACAGAATATCCTGACTATGTTGTTAGTTCGATCCTATAGGGAAATACATTTTCACAACACCGTAGTCCTTAAGTACATTTTTATTTACAAATAAATAAAAATGTACTTAAGGTTTTGTTAGTGTTAGGGGTGAATAACACATCTGAACGATGTAACTCCCCCATTAATACTGGTAAGTCCTTGGCTTACAACAGTTCATTTAGTGACCGTTCCCCACAAAAATGATCGTTTTTCACACTTACGACCATTGCCACATCCCCTTGGTCACGTGATCCAAACTGAGGTGCTTGGACCTGACTCATATTTATGATGGCTGCAGTGTCCCAGGGTCACGCGATCCCCTTCTGACAAGCTAAATCAAGGAGGAGCCCAGATTTACTTCACAACTGTGTGGCTAACTTAACAATTGTGGTGGTTTACTTAACCACGGTGGCAAGAAAGGTCGGGAAATGGGGCAAAGTTCCCTTAACAGATGTTTCGCTCAGGTCGGGGTCACTTGCGGTCATATGTCAAGGTCGACTTGTCTATTCCATTCGGAGGAGGACAGACAGAGACTGGGGATGGAGTCAAGAGAGGAATCAGCCTGGAATCCTTTAACGTTGCCACAAATGGTTTAAATCAGTGGTGGGATTCAGCTGGTTCACACCTATTCGGGAGAACCGGTTGTTAACTTTCTAAGCAATTCAGAGAACCGGTTGTTGGCAGGAAACCTTTTTTTATTTTTTGTTTTTTTCACTTTGCAGGGCTAATCCTGTAAGGCAGGCAGGAAGGAAACATTCTGGTGGTGTTTCTAGCCCAATCTTTATTGCCCTGCTTACAGAAACTGTCTCTCCGGTTAACCCTTATTATATTGTAACAGCTAAGGCAAAGCGCCCATCGACGTGAGTGACGTTGAGTTGGCCACGCCCACATGGTCACATGACCACCGAGCCACGCCTATCCAGCTGGTCATTAGGGCAGAGAACCGGTTGTTAAATTATTTGAATCTCACCACTGGTTTAAATCCAACCCCTCCTGAAATTCACTTCACTCTTATCTAGCGCCAATTTAGTGCTAGCCGTGAGTTGTCTAGACTTATATATAGGCATGAGCAATAAACCAGTTCAACTGGAATTTAAAGTGTAGGCCTGATTCTCCATGCTTGGCACTCCAGCCTCTCAAACAGGCTGAGAAAATAAGCACTGAACGGAGTATTTTTCATAGTGTTTTAAAAGGCTTTAATGAAGGGGTTCTTCGCCTTCTTTTCCCCCATTGCAAACCTTGTGCCCTTCTCTCCCCACTCTCCCCTTTCCCAGCGATATGCCGGTATCCTTTGGGGATGTACGAAGGGAGCATCAGAGACGAGGACATTACTGCTTCGAGCCAGTGGTACGATTCAACTGGACCACAGTATGCCCGGTGCGTGGAATTTCTTCCAAAGTTGGCCTTGGTACAATACTTTGGGTCTCTCCCAGGGGGTGCTATTCAGCAGGTTTTGACAGGTTCTGGAGAACCGGCAGCGGAAATTTTGAGTAGTTCGGAGAACCGGCGAATGCCACCTCTGGCTGGCCCCAGAACGGGTTGGGAATGAAGATTTTGCAGTATCCTTCCCGGTTCGGCCAAACTGGCATTTCTGACGATCAGCTGGGCAATGATCAGCTGTGACACGCGATTTATATTAGCTAGAATTGTCGTATTTCCTTCTTTCTAACTAATCTAAATCACGTGGCATCGCGAACTCGGTAGCAGACTCACAGAACTGGTAGAAATTTTGAGGATTTCACCACTGGTTGGATGAACCTTGCGAACTTGGCTCAATGCACCGTGTGAATCCAGAAAAAAAGGTTAATTAATTACCGTATTTTTTGGAGTATAAGATGCACCTTTTCCCCCCCAAAAAAGAGGGTGAAAATCTGGGTGCGTCCTATACTCCGAATGTAGCCCCACCCAGCTTCTCAAATGGAGGTTTCAGAGGCTGACAAAAATATCAGAAACGAAGCTTCAGAAAAGAAGCCCCCAAACGGAGCTTCAGAAAAGAAGCCTCCAAACAGAGCTTCAAAAAAGAAACCCCCAAACAGAGCTTCAGAAAAAAAGCCTCCAAACAGAGCTTCAGAAAAGAAGCCTCCAAACAGAGCTTCAGAAAAAAAGCCTCTGAATAGAGCTTCAGAAAAAAAGCCTCCAAACAGAACTTCAGAAAAGGAGCCTCCAAACAGAGCTTCAGAAAAAAAGCCTCCAAATAGAGCGTCAGAAAAGAAGCCCCCAAACAGAGCGTCAGAAAAGAAGCCTCCAAACAGAGCTTCAGAAAAGAAGCCCCCAAACAGAGCTTCAGAAAAGGGGGCCCCAAACAGAGCTTCAGAGGCTTTTTTTCTGAAGCTGTTTTGGAGGCTTTCAGAGGCAGGAAAAAAAAGTTTTTTCTGAAATGGAATTTCAGAAGTTTCAGAGGCAGGAAAAAAAAAGGCAAAAAAAAAAAAGGCAAGGCACAGAGCTCACAAACCAAGGAACCTGTTGCTAAAATTCACCTCTGGGAACAGCTGATTGGGGGTATTTCAGGAGGCCGATCCACCCACCAATCAGCTTTTTTCTTATTTTCCTCCCCAAGAACTAAGGTGCGTCTTATACTCCGAAAAATACGGTTCGATATATAATGGCAATCATGAAGCTAATTCTTGCTCCACAGGGTTCCTCATTCAAGTTATCCCAAAAGATGCTTTTCCATTTTTTTAATTTAATTTTTAAGAAAATGTTGGAAAACTATCTGTCTGAGATGGTGTAGGGTTTCCTGCCTGGGCAGGGGGTTGGACTAGAAGGCCTCCAAGGTCCCTTCCAACTCTGTTGTTATTATTATTATTAAAAGGCAACTGGACTTTCTTGTTTTTTTGTTTTTTTTAATCTTTGAAAACATTTCACTTCTCAACCAAGAAACTTCTTCAGTTCTGAAAAAAAAACCCACCAAGAAAGTCCAACTGACCTTTGGAAAAGTATCTTTGGGGACAGCCATGACTTGGACGATGGAGCATCTCATGTTTCTAAAGTGGCTAATCTGGTCTTATGAGTTATGGGTTCTACTGTCCACCTCCCTCCCTCTCTTTCTGCCCCACGCGTGGTCAGATTGCTCAGAGAAGAAGGCGACGGAGCCTGGTGTCCGGCGGGACTCTTGCAACCAGAAGATGTGCAGTTTCTTCAGATTGACCTTCACAAACTCTACTTCATCACCTTGGTGGGGACACAAGGGCGCCACGCCCGGGCCACCGGGAAGGAGTTCGCCCGTGCCTATCGGATCAATTACAGCCGTAACGGCGAACGGTGGCTCTCGTGGAAAGACCGTCAGAATAGGCAGGTAAGTGAGATATGGAACAGCTTCAAAGAAATTGAGCCCTGAAGATACGTTTTACCGAAAGCGGTTAGACTTCATTGTCAAAAAAAAAAAAAAAAGAGAGAGAGTGGGTGTGATGACCCGGGGGGCGTGACACAAAGGCAACACAGCCAGAGAACCGATACAAGTCCTTTTACGATCGCCAACTGTGCCCCCCCCCAATGTCCCTTTCAACTCTCCGGCCTGGAGAGAAAGCTCTTCCACCAACCTGTCATAGTCTTTGGCTGGCAGTACTTCAGTCCCCAAACGTTGGAAGCAGAAAATGTCTAACAAAAAACCCAAAAGGAAGACAACCACTCCTCCCATATGCCTTTCCTTTTAAACTCCAGCAGCAGCTGTGCCTTGTAAAGAAGATCGGGTCCCTTTCCTCCCTTGTAAGCCACAGCAACCCACGTTGCTCTCTTCTCCATTCCTCCCTGCGCTGCCTAGGATAAGGAGGGGGTGGGCCTTGGTCTTCATCTGAACCCCTTCTCCCTTGTTCTACCTCTCCCCTGCTCTGCCCAGCCTGACTATGCTCTTCCCCAGTTTCCTCCACAGCCAATCCACTCTCTCACTCTCTGTCAGCCATTCTTCTTTCCCAATTCATTCATGATTGAGTTCTCAGGTGGCCCAGACCTTGCTTGAGATCTTCGCAGTAGCCTTCTCCAACCTTCCCAGATGTTTCCAGCTAGGTTGCCCCCAACCAGGTAGACTCAAAGCTACCCATATGGGCTTCTCCTTTTCAAGACTCACAATCCTCCAGGTCCAGTGCCTCTAAGATGGCCAAATCCCTTCCAGGTGATCCAAGGCAACACAGACACTTACGAGGTTGTGTTGAAAGATCTTCGCCCGCCTATCATCGCTCGCTACATCCGTGTGATCCCAGTGACGGAGCAGCCCATGACTGTCTGCATGAGAGTAGAACTCTACGGTTGTGTCTGGTCTGGTAAGGACTTACATGTCGATGGAGATTCCCAATCATCCAGATTCCTAGTTGTCCCAAAAGTTCTTCTCCATAAAGGCAACAGGACTTTCTTGGGGATTTCTCCCACACCTTGAAAACGTTATTCAGAACTGAATAAGCAGTTCCAAGAAAGTTCCATACCCATCTGCACTCTGATTCAGATGACTCTAAGGGCCTGTGGTGGCTCAGCAGACTAAGTCTGTCTGTTATTAACAGCAGCTGCTTGCAATTACTGCAAGTTCAAGTCCCACCAGGCCCAAGGTTGACTCAGCCTTCCATCCTTTATAAGGTAGGTAAAATGAGGACCCAGATTGTTGGCGGAGCAATAAAAGTTGACTTTGTATATAATATACAAATGGATGAAGACTATTGCTTGACACAGTGTAAGCCACCCTGAGTCTTCGGAGAAGGGCGGGATATAAATTCAAATAAAAATAAAAATTAAAAAACCCCACATGGCCTCAAAGACTTTCAGAGAGCTATCGGCCGACTCTCAGAGCGCTGATAATAATAATAATAATAATAATAATAATAATAATAATAATAATAATAATAATAATAATAATAATAATAATAATAATAATAATAATAATAATAATAATAATATTTTAATTTGTATACCGCCCTTCTCCCGAAGGACTCAGGGTGGTGAACAGCCAAAATAAAATACAAAACAAACAATACATACAATACTAAAAAACAACCCTTAAAAAACTTATTCAAATGGCCAAATTTAAAATGTAATAACGCCCTATAAAATTGACAGAAATTTCAAACCCATAAAATCAAATTAAAAAAAAATTTTTTAAAAAAAAAATCAGCAAGGCGAAATAAATAGGTTTTAAGTTCGCGGCGAAAGGTCCTAAGGTCAGATAATTGTCGAAGTCCAGGGGGAAGTTCGTTCCACAGGGTAGGAGCCCCCACAGAGAAGGCCCTCCCCCTGGGGGCCGCCAGTCGACATTGTTTGGCTGATAACCAAATGACTGCAAAGAACATAAATATCCTTCCATTCCCCACCATTCAGTCACAGCTGAAGAAGCTTCTTGGATGAGAAGCAAAACGTTCCTCAAGCAAAAAACCAAGAAAGTTCAGTCGCATTCGGAAAAGCATCTTTTGGGAGGACTTGGATGTTGATTCTAGAAGCCTTCCACGGCAGGAGGATGCCTAGTTTGGACTAGACTCCTGGGAGGGGTGGGGTGGGAGTGGGATTTGGGGGTTCTCCAAACTGCACAGAATCTTAGCTAGAGGTTCTCCCGAACCCCTGTGAACCCCCGGCAGCCCACCCCTGCACGTAGGTGATAAGATTGTGTCCTCCTTCTGATGCTCAACCATCTCTTTTCCTAGACGGCCTGGAGTCCTACAGCATGCCCGAAGGAGAAACCATAGTGGACCCTGGCAATCCCATTGTTTATCTAAATGACTCGATCTACGACGGTCACCAGGAACGAAAGTAAGAAGGAGCAGCGTCTTCCTTGCCTCGCCATTTGTTACTCTCACTAATGTAATGCAATACAGTTCTCAAACGCCCACTTCCCAGGGGCTAGCTATCTTAGCTTGTTTGTAGCAAAAAACAAAACAGTCACACAGTCCAGGCCATCTCATCTGTTGCGACCGATACTTGTGTGAATCCACAAAACTGCTGCTTAAGGGACACCCACGCCCCTTTTCACCCACTTCCGTTTTGAGTAAGATTATAAACACTTGCAGAATGACATCAAGGATTACAGAATTACATGGAGAATTACATGCGGAATTACAGTCCGCAAGGCTTGATGAACAGTCTTTCAGAGGAAGGTTATCAACACCCACCTAGTTCACATGGAACGCTGCCAGAGAGCTCATTTCCAGATGCAGAGCAAGGCCAAATGTGGCACAGAGTCACTTGCAAATCTTGAATCGGCCAAATGAATGAATTGCTTCCTCCAAAAGCTCACGTCCTGTTCGCTTCTCTTTTGTGTCTTATGGGAGGGGCCAATCGTCTCCAAGCCTTACTCCCAGGTCGACCCTGTTTTCTTAATTGTTCTTGCTTGCACACACTGGGAACAGGCTCCCGCTGTTTTTCTACCTCACTGATGTCAGACTCCGGAGGCTGCACCTAACTAGCAGATGGACTTGGCCCCCTTTCTGCCGCTGATGCAGAGCCCTCGTCCCGACTTTCCCCAGGCCGCAGGATTGGCCCAAGTTCCTTCCCAATCTCCTCACTGTCTGACTCTGCTGCCAGCTCTGCTGGCCGCCAGCAAGCCACAACACTCTATTCCAATTTCCATTCCAGACAAATGGTTTCTAATCTCTTCATAAAAACTTCCGGTGTTAAGAGCATTTACAACTTCTGGAGGCAAGTTGTTCCACCGATTAATTGTTCTAACCGTCAGGAAATTTCTCCTTAGTTCTAGATTCTCTTTGATTGATTCCCAGCCATTGTTTCTTGTCCTGCCTTCAGGTGCTTTGGAGAATAGCTTGACTCCCTCTTCTTTGGGGCATCCCTGGATCTGACTGGGGACTGAAAAGGAATGGGACTGAGTTCTACAAGTGAATTAATGTTGATCCATTTCTGAGCCCATAGCTACCTTTGAGCTAGAATATAAATGACTATCATGAGAGGGAAATGGACAAAACCATAAAGTCCCACGTAGTATATCTATCGCTTAGATAGCACCTCCAAAAATTCTTCTGACTGGGAAATGCTCTCCTTCCAGGCTCCTCCATGGTGGGCTGGGCCAGCTGACAGACGGTGTTCTGGGACTGGATGACTTCACCAAAAGCCATCAATACCGTGTGTGGCCAGGCTACGATTACATCGGCTGGAGGAACGACAGCTTCCGGAACGGCGCCGTGGAGATGGAGTTCCAGTTTGACCATCAGAGGAACTTCACCTCCATGAAGGTAGAACCTTCTCCTGGTGAAACATTTTTGACGCCTGCCTTTCTGCAAAGCCAGGTTGACTAAGCGATCTCCCCAGGGTAACATGCCCGTCGTATATTTCAGAGGAACGTACCACTTCCTGCAACGAAAAGCCAACGCGGTTATCTGACGGCTGCCATTTTTCTTTCCCCGCCGCTGCCCAATTGCAGGTCCATTGCAACAACATGTTTTCCAAAGGGGTGAAGATCTTCGAGAGGGTGGAATGTCTCTTCAAACCGCAGCGGGGCACCGAGTGGGACCCGCAACCTGTGGGTTTGGACACTGTTTTGGACGACAAGAATCCCAGCGCGCGATTCGTGACCGTTCCCTTGAACCACCATATTGGCAAAGCCATTCTTTGCCGTTTCTACTTCGCCGATACCTGGATGATGATCAGCGAGGTCTCTTTTCAGTCGGGTGAGCACCCAGGGGTCAACCAATATCTGTGATTTGTCGGGTGGTGTGGTGGCCCAGCGGTTAAGACACTGGGATTGTCTGTTGGAAAGCCGTTAACCCAGGTTTGAGACCTGAACACCACACGACTGGATGAGTTCCCATTCCTTGCTCCAGCTCCTGCCAGCCTAGCAGTTCGAAAGGATACAAATGTGAATAGGTAAATCGGTACCACTTAAGTGGGAAGGGACCAGCAGTCCATGAAGTCCTGCTGGCCACATGACCAAACTCAAATAGATACAAACTCAAGGTAAACCGCTCCAAACTTGATTGCAGAAAATATGACTTCAGTAACAGAGTGGTCAATGCCTGGAATGCACGACCTGACTCTGTAGTTTGTTCCCCAAATTCCCCAAACTTTAAGCTTAAACTGTCTACTGTTGACCTCACCCTATTTCTAAGAGGTCTGTAAGGGGCGTACATAAGAGCACCTGCGTGCCTACCGTCCCTGTCCTAATATTCCTTTTTTACTTACTCTTTTCTTGTATCCAAATTATGTTTATACTTTTAGCTGTTATCTTATATATGATTGAAAAATAAAATAAATAATAAATAAAGATATGAAAAGAGAGAGAGAGAGGAGACATGGAGGGAAGGAGGGAGAGAGGGAACAAATGAGAGAGAGAGAGAGAGAGAAAATATAGACTCCTGAGGCTAGAGTTGATATATTGAGATAATGCCTTTCTCCCTTTCAATTTGTTAGTCAATATGGATGCTCCTGATCCAATCCTGATTACTTCTGCATGGAGTCCCACCACAGAGTCCTATCCATCATCAGAGGGACCAAATACTACACAGGGGACTTCGGGTAAGAAGCCAGAGAGACAAATTATTTAGATCTCCTCTAAGGAAGAGGGACACAGTGGCTCAGTGGCTCAGCACGCTGAGCTTCTCGATCGAAAGGTCGGCAGCTCGGCGGTTCGAATCCCTAGTGCTGCTGTGTAACGGGGTGAGCTCCTGTTCCTTGTCCCAGCTTCTGCCAACCTAGCAGTTCGAAAGCACATAAAAAAAATGCAAGTAGAAAAAATAGGGACCACCTTTGGTGGGAAGGGAACAGCGTTCCGTGCGCCTTTGGCGTTGAGTCATGCCGGCCACATGACCACGGAGACGTCTTCGGACAGCGCTGGCTCTTCGGCTTTGAAACGGAGATGAGCACCGCCCCCTAGAGTTGGGAATGGCTAGCACACATGTGCGAGGGGAACCTTTGTCTTTTTAAGGAGGGGGGAGTGGTGGATGGAGGAGGGGGAAACCTCCAGAGCTATTTTCAACCCTTTCGTTTTAGATTGATTTGGACTGATCAACCGCGAACGTTCTTTGCAGGGACCACCGTCCTAGCTTCCATCAGTCCCAGGGTCGAGCAGAAGGCGGAGGACTCCAACTCTTCCAGTCTGATCGGCTGTCTTGTGGCCATCATTCTCCTCCTTTTGGTGGTCATCGTTGCCATCCTGTGGAGACAGTACGCTCAGAAGCATCTGGAGACGGTACCATGCACCCCTCGTTGAGCTACCTAGAACTTTCTCAAGCTTCGGAGAAAGAGCAGCTCCCAGTGTGGTTGGCTGTTGTTCACAAGATCTCTCAAATGATCTCTGTAGGCTCCCCGGCGGATCCTGGAAGAAGATGCCACGGTGCGTCTCTCCTTCTACAGCTCCAGAATTGTCAGTGGCCAGACACAGATCCACCAGACCAACCCTACCTACGAGAGAGTCTTCCCCTTGGATCTGGAGTACCACCAGCCTCTCACCCTCCTCCAGAAATTGCCAGAGCTATCTCAAAGCGCCGAAGACTCGGGTAGGGAAGGCTTCTACCGTGGTTGAGTTCAAACAACACATTCCACCCCCTCGAGTGGAGGGTGCTTAAGCGAAGAGCGCGTCCGTGACTCGGGTGAGGATTGTGGGTTCCAGAGCATGGGTCTACTTGCTTCGGCCATTTGTCATCCTTCACAAGAGTGGACTAAGAGCAGATGGAATGAGGAAAATACTCACTCCCTGCAAGATCTCGCTCTAATTGAAAGCTGCGCGGGGAGAATGGTTTTTCTTACAAGCTTTTCCTTTTGAGTAATTCGCACAGGGCGAGGCCACAGTCACCACTAATGAATAGGTCCAGAGAGGGTAATGGATGGGGATCCCTCTTTCCTTCACCTCCTTCGCTCCTCCTCCTCCTCTTTTTTTTTCTTCTTTTCCATACTTTTCCAACTCTCTCCTTCCTTTTTTTCCCTGCTCTTCAAGCCACCTGGTTTCTCTTTGGGTTAGTTGGTTACCCGGTCAATTTGCAACCCGGGTGATCGGATGAAGTTGTTCTCTTGGGTTTTTGCAATGGAGTGAATCTTGATAGATCATTTTTGTTTGTTTGTTTGTTTCCTCAAAGGTCAGCCCCCACAAGATAGACCAAACCATGAAATCAACCCCTCAGGGAGACTGGGATTATCTTTATTGACCTGGGCTGTAATAACAGAATCTTGCAATTCCCATTAAACAAGTTTTAGCCCCTTTTCCTAGACCAAGGGGCTAGGAGAGGAAATCTCCATTTCCTCCCCACTCCAGGGAAAGGATACTGCAAAATCTCCATTTCCTCCCCACTCCGGGGGAAGGATACTGCAAAATCTCCCTTCCCTCCCCACTCCAGGGAAAGGTTACTGCAAAATCTCCATTTCCTCCCCACTCCGGGGGAAGGATACTGCAAAATCTCCCTTCCCTCCCCACTCCTGGGGGAAGGATATTGCAAAATCTCTCTTCCCTCCCCACTCCGGGGGAAGGATACTGCAAAATCTCCCTTCCCTCCCCACTCCTGGGAGAAGTATATTGCAAAATCTCCCTTCCCTCCCCACTCCTGGGGGAAGGATACTGCAAAATCCCCATTCCCACCCCACTCTGGGGCCAGCCAGAAGTAGTATTTGCCGGTTCTCTGAACTACTCAAAATTTCCGCTACCGGTTCGCCAGAACCTGCTGGATTTCACCCCTGGTCCAAACCCATTTTGTCTCCCTTGGTCTTTCAGCTTGCAGTGGTGATTATGCAGAGCCCGACCTCACCAAGTGCACCCCACATCAGGGATTCCAGAATAACGTTCCCCATTATGCCGAGACGGACATCGTCAACTTGCAAGGGGTGACAGGGAATAATACATACGCCGTGCCAGCCATCACCGTTGACTCGTTGACCAAGAAGGACATCTCCATCGCTGAGTTTCCCCGCCACCAGCTGCAGCTCAAGGAGAAGTTGGGAGAAGGGCAATTTGGGGAGGTGAGCATATCAAGAAGGGCAGTGTGGGGGAAGTGAGTAGATCATATTTCCCAGTCAGAGATCAGTATTTTGTAGCTTAGCCTAATTGTCGCTTTCATGGGTTGGCCCTTCACATGGACAGGTCCACCTCTGTGAAGCTATTGGTCTTCTGGAATTCTTGGGCCGTCCTTCTCCAGAAAGTTCCAGCAGGGCAATTTTGGTGGCTGTGAAAATGTTGAGAGCTGATGTCACCAAGACCGCCAGGTAAGCTTCAGGGACGGCGTCAGTAAAGTTCTCAAACAATTTGAGGAGATCTCATTTCAGCCTTTCATGCATTGTTTTCTATCATCCTACGGTATGGACATGTAGAAATGGCCCTATGTCATAAGAAGAGATGTCTGACTCCGAAGGCAGCTGATAACTGGAATACAGCCCTGGCCCCCTCTCTGCCTCTGAGGCAGAGCCCTCATCAGAGCCTTCCCCCGACTCCAAGACTTGCCCATGTTCCTCCCCAACCTCCTCACTGTCCGAATCTGCTGCCAGCTCTGCTGGCCGCTGGCGGGCCACAACACAATCCTTGACCCTTGATGAGAAATATGTTTCTTTCCCCATAAAGTTGGAACGAGAGTGGTGTCTATCAGCTTTTCTACACAGAATGTTGGGCCCTCTATCCTCCTTCTTCTACCCTTCCTAGGAACGATTTCCTAAAAGAGATCAAGATCATGTCCCGCTTGAACGACCCAAACATCATCCGTTTGTTGGGGGTGTGCGTGAAGGACGACCCTCTTTGCATGATCACCGAGTACATGGAAAACGGGGACCTTCACCAGTTCCTCCTGCAAAGACGGAGTAGAAGCACCGTCACACGTTGCAGCAATGTTCCTTGTGTCAGGTGACGGAGGGGAAGGGGAAGAGTAGGCCCAGACTAGAATTGAGAACAATAAAGGTGGGATAAAAATTTTAATAAGTAAATGAATGAATGAATAGGCAATCAAATGCCTGCTCTAGATCAGGGGTCTCCAACCTTGGCAACTTTATGACTTGTGGACTTCAACTCCCAGTTTTGCTGGCTGAGGAATTCTGGGAGCTGAAGTCTACATGTCTTCAAGTTGCCAAGGTTGGAGACCCCTGCTCTAGATCAGCGATGGCGAATCTTTTGGAGACCGAGTGACCCCCCAAGCGGCGACCCCCAAACCCACTTATTTATTCACAAAGGGCCAACATGGCAATTTAACCTGAATAATGAGGTTTTAACTACCTAAAATAATGATAAACAACGCAGAGTTTGTGCGCTAATTTTTCGAAGAAAAACGTGATAAATGCACTTTCAGGCCCCTTCCTCCCCCCCCCACCCCCCGCTTTTGAAATATTACATTTAGCAACCATAAAAAAGAAAAACTTTTGTAATATCGTTTTCTCTCTTTCCCTCCTCCTCTCTTTCCCTCCCTCTTTCTCTTTCTCTCTTTCTCTTTTTCTCTCTTTCCCCCTCTCTTTTTCTCTCTTTCCCCTCTCTCTCTTTCCCCTCTCTGTCTTTCTTTCTCTCTTCCCTCCCCTTTCTCTCTTTCCCCCTCTGTCTTTCTCTTTCCTCCCCTCTCTTTTCTCTCTGTCCCTCTCTCTCTCTCTCTCTCCCCCCTCTGTATATCTCTTTCTCTCTCTCTTTCCCTCCCTTCCTCACTCTCTCTCTTTCTCTCTCTTTCCTTTCCCCCTCTCTATTTCTCTCTCTCTCTCCCTCTCTCTCTCTCTCTTTACCTCCCTCTGTTTCTCTCTCCCACCCCATGGGGAGGGGGGAAGGAAGCCCTGAACTGGTGCTGGGTGATGGGAAGGCCGATGAGCCCAGAAGCAATGTGCCCACGCTCAGCTGGCTGGTGGGGAGGCAGAGCATCTCAACACGGGCAGCTCTGCAGGAAAAGAAACTGCTTTTTTTTTTTTTTGCCAAGCCGAGCTGATGCAAGGTGGCATTGTGGCTCCGCGTCATAATGGGCTTCAGGAGAAGGACGGGACTCCTCCATGATGTACATGAGTGAACAAGTTCACTCAATCAATTTCAACTTCGTGAGATCTTTTTCTTTCGCGAGAAGTTGGAATCGATGGAGTGAACCGCGATGGAGAACCGCGATTGGAGCTGTGCTGGGGCGACTGCGCCGCGTGCCCAAAGAGAGGACTCTGCCTGCCACATCCAGCACATGTGCCATATTCACCATCATGGCTCTATATATTGTACCCTTCTGAAAAAAATCTATTGGGCTTCGCGGCAAATTCCAGTATACTTGTAGACTTCCTTTATTCGTTGCCGCCAACATTTCCAAAGTTAATATAAGGACTTCAGAATTGGTTTCTAAGGACTTTTGGGCAAGATGACAATAAAGTTTGCATTCCATCTAAAAGGCAATATTTGGGATGCAAAGTTTGGGTCGTCTGTGTGCAAGAAACCAGGAGGTCTATGTCATCGGAGAAGATCCTCCCTGATGGGAAGAATCTATAGCATTGATGACAGACACCTGTGAGACCGACGAGATGCGTTGCTTGATTCTTTGCGTTGATTCTTCTTTCCTCAGCGATCTCCACCTTCTGCTCATGGCAACTCAGATTGCTTCGGGCATGAAGTACTTGGCGTCCCTCAACTTCGTCCACCGGGATTTGGCCACACGCAATTGCTTGGTTGGAAATAACTACACCATCAAGATTGCCGATTTTGGGATGAGCAGGAATCTGTACAGTGGCGATTATTACCGGATACAGGGCAGGGCTGTGTTACCGATCCGTTGGATGGCCTGGGAGAGTATTTTGTTGGTAAGAAGATGGAATTGTAGACCAATTAAGATTGTGTTCTTCTCCTTCGCCTTTCTTTTCCTTCTTCGTCAGTCATTATCATCTCATCTCAGTCTTCTTCTCCTTCTCCTTCTTCTCCTTCTCCTTCCCCTCTTCCTTCTCCTTCTCACTTTTCTTCTCAATCATCTCCATCAATCATCACCATCCTGTCTCTATCTCTTTCTTCTCCTCCTTCCCCTCTTCCTTCTCCTTCTCACTTTTCTTCTCAATCATCTCCATCAATCATCACCATTCTGTCTCTATCTCCTTCTCCTCCCCTCCCCCTCTTCTTTCTTCTTCTACTCATCTTTCTCATTCTTTTCCTTCTTCTTCTTGCTTTTCCATCAAACATAAACATCCTGCCTCCATCTCCTTCTCTTCCTTTCTCCTCCTCCTTTCTCCTTCTCCTTTCTTTTCCTCCTCCTCCTCCTCCATCATCATCAACAACAAC
The DNA here is from genome assembly GCF_028640845.1 of Ahaetulla prasina. Lineage (NCBI taxonomy): Eukaryota > Metazoa > Chordata > Lepidosauria > Squamata > Colubridae > Ahaetulla > Ahaetulla prasina. Next base: position 3,786,906 of record NC_080554.1, read on the forward strand.
CATCTTCATCCCATCTCCTCCTTCTCCTTCCTTTCTCCTTCTTCATCATTACCATCATATTTTCTTCTACTCCCCTTTCTACAGTAGTGGCCAAAATTGTGGAAACCTTTTGGGAAAAGTGTATTTTCTAAAACTAGCTAATAACACCACTTTTTTTGGAGTTTCAAGAGAATCCTATTCCACTGCTGGAATGGCCTGGGAATAGCCCAGGCCTTAACCCAATGGAAACTCTATGGAGCAGCCGACTAAAGAAACTTGTTAGTCAGAAGCGGCCCAGCAATAAAACCCAGTTAATAGAAGCAATCCTTCAATCTTGGTTTCACATTATAACAGCTGTAGAACTCAAAGACTTGGTTCACTTCATGGGAAGACGTTGTAAGGCCGTCATTCATGCTAAAGGTTACCCAAATAAGGATTAACTGACATGGTGATCATTTTTGTATATCTTGTTTTTTTCTATGTGTTTCACTTTTCTTCTTTATACTGTAACTGCTATTCTAATGGCAAATCCTTCATAAAAGTTATTGCGTTACATTCTTGATTAAATTATTTTTCCATTGATATGTAATTTTATGGTACTATTCTAAAAAAAAAAAAGTGGTGTTATTAGCTAGTTTTAGAAACTACACTTTTTCCAAAAGGTGTCCACAATTTTAACTATTACTGCTAAAGTACTACAGCTAAAGATCCAGTTCTACAGAGGAATGATTGAGTCTGTCATCTGCACCTCTATAATTGTCTGGTTTGGTTCTGCAACCCAACAAGAAAGACACAGACTTCAGAGGATAATTAGAACTGCAGAAAAAACAATGACTACCAACCTGCCTTCCATTGAGGACCTGTATACTGCATGAGTCCAAAAGAGGGCTGTGAAATATTTACAGACCCCTCGCATCCTGGACATAAACCGTTTCAACTCCTACCCTCAAAACGACACTACAGAGCACCGTACATCAGAACACCTAGACACAAGAACAGTTTTTTCCCGAATGCCATCACTCTGCTAAACAAATAATTCCCTCAACACTGTCAAACTATTTACTACAGCTACTATTAATCTTCCTCATCGTTCCCATCACCCATCTTCTTCCACATATGACTGCATGACTATAACTTTGTTGCTTGTATCCTTATGATTTCTATTGATATTGTTTCCTGATTACTTATTTGTACCCTATCATTAAGTGTTGTACCTTATGATTCTTCATGAATGTATCTTTTCTTTTATGTACATTGAGAGCATATGGACCAAAGAAAAATTCTTGTGTGTCCAATCACACTTGGCCAATAAAGAATTCTATTCTGTTCTGTTCTGTTCTGTTCTGTTCTGTTCTGTTCTGTTCTGTTCTGTTCTGTTCTGTTCTGTGCTGTGCTATGCTATGCTATGCCATGCCATGCCATGCCATGCCATGCTATGCTATGCTATGCCATCCCATTCCATTTCTCTATCCTATCCTATCCTATCCTATCGTATCCTATCCTATCCTATCCTATCCTATCCTATTCTATTCTATTCTATTCTATTCTATTCTATTCTATTCTATTCTTTTCTTTTCTATTCTATTCTATTCTATTCTATTCTACTGTAAGACCTCTTTGTTTAGAAAGTTAGCAGCAATACTTGACTTTGAAAACTCTTATAGCCAAAGAAGTCATTATTAAGAAGTTCTAATTCACCTCCCAAATGGTCCAGAAACAAAGATGGAGAAGGAACTAACAGTCCTGCCTGGTTAAAAAAAAACGTTTCAGATGTAACTGACTATGCCTGGAAATCTCCTTGGGAGATCACTAGCCCACCTTCCTTGCATGGTAATTTCCAGGATGGTCCAAAAAAGGGAGAATAGCTAATCAGTTTGAACGTGCATCAAGTGGGCTAATTAACATCCAATTCATGAAAAGTCAGCAGGCAGAAAAACAGGCCTTTATTTCCTTTCTTTTCACTGAGTTGTAGATCTCCAGGGCAAACGGTCCCAACTTCAGGTTTTCTGCATGTATGAAAATCCCTTCTTAGAATGCTTAGCAAGGAATCGCGTTGGATTAGATACCTGAAGTCCAGCTACTTGGAGAACATTCAGGGCGGTGAAGCTTAAGAGAAGACCTCCTAGCAGCTCATTCATGATCTTGAACTGGTAGAGGAGACCTTCAGTCACCTGCAAATGTGTTTTTTTCTTCTTCTTATCTTTAGGGAAAGTTCACCACCGCCAGTGACGTGTGGGCCTTCGGTGTGACATTGTGGGAGATGTACACCTTATGCAAAGAGCAACCGTATAGTTGGCTTTCTGATGAACAGGTGATTGAGAATACAGGAGAATTCTTCCGAGATCAAGGCCGACAGGTAGGATACCTCAAATCAATGAATTATGTTGGGTCTTCTTCGGAAGCCACCTGAGAGGCAGAGGCCAAAGGATGGGGAACGGTAGGTGGGAGGGGCTACATTCAGTGTATAAGATGCACCCAAATTTTCACCCTCTTTTAGGAGGGGAAAGTATAATAATAACAATAACAACAACAGCAACAACAACAGAGTTGGAAGGGACCTTGGAGGTCTTCTAGTCCAACCCCCTGCCCAGGCAGGAAACCCTACACCATTTCAGACAAATGGTTATCCAACATTTTCTTAAAAATTTCCAGTGTTGGAGCATTCACAACTTCTGCAGGCAATTCGTTCCACTTATTAATTGTTCTAACTGTCAGGAAATTTCTCCTTAGTTCTAAGTTGCTTCTCTCCTTGATGAGTTTCCACCCATTGCTTCTTGTTCTACCCTCAGGCGCTTTGGAGAATAGTTTGACTCCCTCTTCTTTGTGGCAACCCCTGAGATATTGGAAGACTGCTATCATGTCTCCCCTAGTCCTTCTTTTCATTAAACTAGGCATACCGAGTTCTTGCAACCGTTCTTCATATGTTTTAGCCACCAGTCCCCTAATATTCTTGGTTGCTCTTCTCTGCACTCTTTCTAGAGTCTCAACATCTTTTTTAACATCCTGGCGACCAAAACTGAATGCAATATTCCAAGTGTGGCCTTACCAAGGCCTTATTATAAAGTGGTATCAACACTTCACGTGATCTTGATTCTATCCCTCTGTTTATGCAGCCCAGAACTGTGTTGGCTTTTTTGGCAGCTCCTGCACACTGCTGGCTCACATCTAAATGGGCCAGCATTTAGACTAAATATCTAAGTGCGTCTTATACTCTGAAAAATACGGCAAATTAAAAATTGGCAGTGAAAATAATTAAACGGTGGAATGGCTTATCTCTGTGGGTGCTCCAATCCTTGGAGGTTTTCAAGGATAGACTGGACAGCCATCTGTCCAGAGTGGTATAGGGTCCCCTGCTCAATCACGGGGTTCGACTAGAAGACCACTAAGATCTCTTTCAACCCTATTATTCTATGTTCTTTATGAAAAGGAAAATGGACGTCGAATGACTCCAAAATCCCTCTGTGACATCCTTCTGCTTTTCTGGTTCCACAGGCCTACTTGTCCCAGCCGCCTCTATGTTCAAATCCTGTGTTCTCCTTGATGATGAAATGCTGGAGCCGGGATATCAAAGATCGCCCCACCTTTGAAGCAATCCATCTGTTTCTCATCGAACAGATGGACGGAAGCATCGGACCTATATGAGAACGTGAGACTGTTGAAAGACCACTGTAGCTGGGCCAAAGGTTCTCAAGGGTCTGTTTGACTCCCTCTTTCCTGTGGACAAGACCAGGTGAAGTCAGACGAACCTCCAGAGTAATCGTTGGAGGTATTTGCCTTGAGATTTCTTCAAGAGGTGGCACGATGGGGGCCCCTTTGTCATGGGGCTGGTGGCCATCCCGAGAAGAAGCATGGCCCCAAGTTGAGGTGACTTACATCGCCTGGGCAAGAAGCATCCATGTTCTGTATTGTCCTCTCCATCAGGACATCTTGGAAGTTGCTGCTTATCTCAGCCGCGATTCAGAGTTCCAGAGGGCTGAGAAACTTAACATCTCATGGATTATTTTTTTTGCCTCCTTTCCTTGAAATATGGAGAAGATCTTTCGCCTCTGCTTCGTCCCTCCTTCCTAGCTCTCAGCAGAATTCACCGTCTCCAGAATGGAAGACAAATAACGGTCCCAGCACTTTGGAAGAGCCAGCTTTCTTGGGATATCTGCTCAACTTTCCTGAAAACCATGTTTGGTGCATCCGCTGGGACCTCCAGCTCCTGTTTTCTGTCGGACCGCCGACTGCTATCCTTTCTACCTTTCAGTCAAATTTGGGGAGCCGATCTGGATACTTGTGACTGCCGATTCACCAAAAGGAGAGACCTGTGAAGTTTCCCACACTGGATTTAACGACTTTTGTGAAGAGCGAAACAAAAATGAATGTCAAGATTGATAGGAAAGCCTTCTAGATATCAACCAACGGAAAGGATTTACTTTGGGGTGATGGGATGGCATTATCGTAGGAAGGCTTAACCGACACTGTGATTAACTATCAAGATGAAATGGATCCTTGGTAGCCCAAAAGGACTGATCTTCCAAGGTCGTGCTATAATTGAAAGTTGTGAAGATGCCGAAGTAGTCATAGAGCCCACCTGAGAACATCTCAATTTCGTTTTTTTCATCCAGGCTTTCTTTCCTTCTCTATTTTAAAACACTTAAACACCTATTGCTTTAATTTCTAGGGTTTTAAAAAAAAAAAGTTTTAAAAAATTAGCCAACTGGGCTTCTATCCCGTTGCATGAGGATTTAAGCTTGAAAATTTGGAGTTTTGCGGGCGGGTTCTTGAGAAAAACTCGGCGATGATAGATTTGACAGAAGAAAAATAAAACCCGTAATGTCCTGAATATCGTATTTTTCAGAGTATAAGATGCACCTCCCCCCCCCGTAAAAGTGGGTGAAAATTTAGGTGAGTCATAGATCGAAAACAGGCAGTTTTGGCCTCCCACGTGTCATGTTTTTGCCCTCCCCAGCCCCCAGAAGTACTCTGCAGGCCAAAAATGGTGCATTTTTCATGAAAAGAGGCTTGTTTTTGGTGAAAACGGGTTCATTTTTGCTGAAAATGGGCCACGCGGAGCACTACAGTGCTCCTGGGGGCCTGAGAGGGCAAAAATCCGATGCACGGAGGCCAAAAACTATTATTTTCTTGTTTTCCTCCTGTAAATTTAGGTGCATCTTATAGTTCGAAAAATACGGTATTTCCCTCTGTGTCCCCCCCCCAAAAGGGTCCAAATTTGTAGAAAAATCACAATTTGGCCCAAACTGGGAGTCTTGGGGGGGTCTATCTTGCAAACGGTCCACTTTTTAACCAGCCCATGATTTCAAATTAATTTGATCATCGTTACAATCTGGTTTATTTTTTGGTATGGCGCTTAAGGTTATTGTTCATTTGCACAAATCTAGGGCAAAGCAGTTTGGTAAATAACTCCATTTTTCCCATGCCAGGAGAACATATCCAAAGTTATTTTTGAAAAGGCAAGCGGGCTGATTTTCAAGGAAGAAGAAGAAGAAAAAATGTCTTTGCTGGAGACCTTTTGTAAACATTCTCTTCCAGAGTTACGGATTTTCAGTTCGGGGAAAGAAAAATGACCTTTTGAACAGTTTAACCGTCAAGTCTTTTCATCCTACCTGATCTGGAAAACGAGGTAAACACGGCTGGGAAACCCCCTGGCATACTTTGAAGAAGACGAACTCCCTGTGAAACAAGGAGCAAACTTGACTTAAAAGGTTTTACTGAAGGGCCAAGCCAGGTGCCTTATTCAAATAATTAGGTTCTTGTTCTCTTTTTAAAAAAAATTAATATCAAGGAAATGCAAATTAGTTTGGGGAACCAGAATAAAGAAGACTTGATCTTCTGCCTTAATACCACCCAGATGCAAACTAGCTTGAGGAACCTGATACGGGAGAAGAAGACTCTATCTTCTCTTCTGTAGACCCAACTGCCTGGTCTTATAGGTCCCATGCACCCCATTTTCCTGAAGACCACCTCAAATGGTAGACATGGCCAGCAGGTATCATAGACCGGCATCTATCGGGGAAGAAGGAACACAACAACCTCTTCCCTACACAATAGAAGGAACCATCTCCATGGCATCAATTGCGTTGACCAAGAAGAACAGCCTAATCTGGCTGTATTTTGCTGAGGACACATCTCCACGATCGGAAGAGATGGATCTCAGAAACAGTGGCATTTACAGAGACCACGTCTCCTTTGTGAGGATGTTGGTGGCAACACCAAATTGTACGATATATTCAGGGAGCCGGGAATTTGGAGATAACTGGAATTCAGAGAACCGAGAAAGGGGTGCCTCATAAGGAAAGGCCGACCTGGTTGAGAATTTCAGATGGGCTCACTAGAGGCCAACCATTGATAGCTTCAAGCTATCCATGGAACCTGGGTCACCCAGAACACAATGGTAGGGTTCTCCTGACAATGAACCCTCAATCCATCTGTCCAAACTCATGCATTGGCTATTAGAGTTGGTTTCAGCCGGGAGGGAGGGCTTCCTTCTACAGATACCAAGGTTTCTTCTCCGTTGTTGCTCTCACAAGGGCAGCTGGGAATTGTAGTTTAGAACATCTGGAGGAAGATCTGGTGTACACCAGGGGTGAAATGCTCCCGGTTCGGACTGGATCGCCCAATCCGGTAGCGATGGCGGTGGGTGGTTTGGAGAACCGGTAGCAAAAATCCCTGGCCCCTTCCCATGCCCAGCTGAGCCGCGCGATCATCAGAGGTTTTTGGGTTTTTTTTAACTTTTAAAAGCATTTTTTTTTCGGCTGAAAAAAATGCTTTTAAAAGTAAAAAAAGAAAAAAACCTCTGGTGATCGCGCGCGGCTCAGCTGGGATCGTCAGAGCCTCTTAAAAGCATTTTTTTCTACGACCTCTTCAGCTGAAGAGGTTGCAAAAAAAATTGCTTTGAAAAGGCTTCTCTGCCGATCCCAGCTGAGTCGCCTGATCGTCAGAGGCTTTTTTTATTCTTTTAACGGCAAAAAAAAACGAACCCGCTTTTAAAAGAAAACAAAAGCCTGTGACGATCAGACGACTCAGCTGGGATTGGCAGAGCCTTTGGAAAGCGTTTTTTTTTTTTTACAACCCGCTTCGGCCAAAGAGGTTGTAGAAAAAATGCTTTTAAAAGTTAAAAAAAAAAAAGTTGGCCACGCCCAGCCAATCACAATACACACACACACACCACCAAGCCATACCCACAGAACCGGTAGTAACAAATTTTACATTTCACCACTAGTGTACATCCAACGTTTAAGACAGAGGTTCCCAATCTTTTTCGCCCGCGGCTCCCCTGGAAATCCGACCTGCAACTGCGCATGCGCACCAGACGCGCCCGCGGCTCCCCGGAAATCCGACCTGCAACTGCGCATGCGCACCAGACGCCCCAGAAATGGCGCATCAGCGCCGGACCCAGCGGGCGCAGATATTCCGCGGCGCCCCCATGACGATAGCGCGGCTCCCTGGGGAGCCGCGGCTCACAGTTTGGGAATCACTGGTTTAAGAGAATCTTATTATCCCTGCTTGGCTTTACTCACTCGGTGCGTTAAATATCAGCTATGCAGGATTTGATCTACAGATCATTCCAAGAACGGTAGTTTGAATGGGATATTTTCCTTCCCATCTACCCCCAACCATCTTGGCCTCCTTGCCTTTTGGCTTCAATAACCCATGCTCCCATAAACTCCAGAAAAACTGGTCTGGCTTTTTTTTTCCTTGATAGTTAGCAAACATCCCCACCCCAGCACGGTTTCGGAGCAAACTAGATCAATATTTGCTAACTCTTTGTTCCTGTGTCTTCAAGACCTGATGAATGTAAGAGAGAGTTCCAACCATAAATTCTGCTGCATGGAACTCATTTAAAAAATAAAATGATACAAAAGAATCAAACCAGCCTTTTAAAAAAATAAAAATAAAAAAAAAATTGGCCGCTTCTAAAACCTTTCTGGTGCATCTCTTCGCAACAGTCAATCGATCAAAATGTCTAATTAAAAGCAATAATGATGCCCGCCCCCCCCCTTCTCCTTTGACTATATTTCCTCTTCCTTTTGAGGGTCTTTCCATGTTACTTGAAGTTTGAAACTATGGATAGATAACCACTTTGTCACAAAGCACATAGGAGTCCCTGAAAAAAAACGGAAAAAAAACCCCCATCCTTTCCTTATTCTTTTCTATTCTAGTTTTGCTAACCCTCTGTTTTTATCTATTTTGGCTCTTTAGCCCTGTATATTTTGTATTTAGAAACGTCATTCAGAGGTGTACATAGTATAATATATGAATTTAACCAGGAATTCCTCTATAATCACACTGTTGCTTAGGGGACGCTGTTCTTTATTCTGATGACCATTTTTATACATTGACAAATGACCAATAAAGTCTGTTGGGTTTTCTTTGCCTGTTCCTTCTTATCTTTTTCCATGTTTGCACATAGTTCCTTTAGCTACATCAGTGTTGTGTGGGGGGGAGGTCAATGCTTGGTGATCGCTTACCGATATATCCATTTTTCATGAGGATACATACCAGAATACCAGAGGTGGTATTCAGCAGGTTCTGACCAGTTCTGGAGAACCGGTAGCAGAAATTTTGAGTAGTTTGGAGAACCGGTAAATACCACCTCTAGACTGGCCCCATTGCCATCTATTCTCTGCCTCCCGAGTCCCAGCTGATCGGGAGGGAATGGGGATTTTGCAGTATCCTTCCCAGCTGTTGTAGGGTGAGGAAAACGTGTTGGATACCTTCCCTGCTTTGAGTTATTTATCAAAATAGTAATAATAATAATAAAGGCGAGATAGAAATTCCATCCTTTATAAGGTAGGTAAAATGAGGACCCAGATTGTTGGGGGCAATAAGTTGACTTTGTATATAAATATACAAATAGGATGAAGACTATTGCTAACATAGTGTAAGCCGCCCTGAGTCTTTGAAGAAGGGCGGGGTATAAATGCGAATAAAAAATAAATAAATAAATAAATAAATAAATAAATAAAAATAACTAGCTGAGCCTGGGGCTTACTGAACTTAACCAAGTTTATTTCAGAATTAACTCCATACGCCTCAATCCACCCCAACTGGCTGCAAAACCTCAAGACGCCATGAGCTGAAGATGCTTTTGTTCCATCGCGCAGGGTTAGCTTAAATGTAGTTTTTAAATGGGGTTTTTAAATGGGGTTTTTAATCTTATTTCAACTTTTAGGCCATATATTGAATCAGTTTTTTATATTGTTTTTAACTTGTATTATATGTAGTTTTATAGGCTGTGAACCGCCCTGAGTCCTTCGGGAGAAGGGCAGTATACAAATCGAATAAATAAATAAATAAATAAATAAATAAATAAATAAATAAATAAATAAATAAATAAATAATAAATAAATAAATAAGACAGTCACTAGATGGTGACAAAGAGGTTTCTGTGTCTCTCTGCTGCCACCTAGTGCCTCGCTGGATAATAGCAACCCCTTTGATAGAGTATCTTATCAAGATAAGGTTATTATTTATTTATTATTTATTTATTTATTTATTTATTTATTCACATTTTTATACCGCCCTATCTCCCAAGGGACTCAGGGCGGTTTACAGCCTGATAAAAAACATACATATAAATACAGAGTAAAACATCAATTAAAAAACTTATTAAATAAGGCCGAATATTTAAAATAGCAATAAAAGTAATAAAACCCCAATTAAAACCAAATTCAAAATTTAAAATTCTAATCCAGTCCTGCGCAAATAAACAGATGTGTCTTAAGCTCGCGGCGAAAGGTTCGAAGGTCAGGAAGTTGGCGAAGTCCTGGGGGAAGTTCGTTCCAGAGGGTGGGAGCCCCCACAGAAAAGGCCCTTCCCCTGGGTGTCGCCAGTCGGCACTGCCTGGCCGACGGCACCCTGAGGAGTCCTTCCCTGTGAGAGCGCACGGGTTGGTGAGAGGCAATCAGTGGCAGCAGATCTTGGAGGACTCTCCCTCCTCCACCAACAGCATTTCCTTCCATGAGCAAAAAAAAAAAAAAGATACTCAACTTCCTGGTTTACTTCATTCTAAAAGCCAAATCCAGCAGAACAAAGACCGGATATCAACTCTCCAACCACCAACGCGAGATTGTTGTCAGATCACCGGCTCTTAGAAACCAAGACAGATGGCTTATCAACAGCTAGTAAGAGACTGGGACAAAGGTATCCAAGCCCTTGAGAAAGGCAATCTTGACACTGCCTTGGAGATCTTTCATGGCATCAAGAATCCTCCTTCCAAGATAGATTTCAACATTGGCTGTCTGTATCTCCAGCAAGGAAACCTGGATCAGGCCCTGGAGGTAAGAGAAGAACAGTAGGATCCAAAAACAACGTGAAAAAGAGGTTGAGACTCTAGAAAGAGTGCAGAGAAGAGCAACCAAGATGAATAGAACAGAATAGAAATAGAAATAAAAATAGAAATTAAGTAGATTAGATTAGATTAGAATGAGTAGAGTAGAATAGAACAGAATGGAGTAGAGTAGAGTAGAGTAGAGTAAAGTAGAGTAGAGTAGAGTAAAGTAGAGTAGAGTAGAGAAGAGAAGAGTAGAGTAGAGTAGAATAGAATAGAATAGAATAGAATAGAATAGATTTTTATTGGCCAAGTGTGATTGGACACACAAGGAATTTGTCTTGGTGCATATGCTCTCAGTGTACATAAAAGATCATTTGACATATAGTTTAAAAAGCAGGGAGAAAGTCATGAAGTTAGTGGACTTTGCACTTAGAATGTTTGCAAAGAACGAGAAACGTTAATCCCAAATATCTAAGTGCTGGCAACCATCCTAGGCTAAAGCCTAAACTTTGGTTAATAAAATGCAATGGTTGCTCCCACACTGTGTATTCCAAATTACCTAATTCTGTTCAGGCTTGCATTCCCAAAGGAACCTCCAAAAAAACCCCGTTAACATTTAGATATTCCATTATTTCTTTGGCTGCGATTTCTTGAATCAAGTCCAAATAATTTAGTTCGTGCATCAAGCTAAGCCTCTATTGTCATTTGCTTGGCTTGAGCTGATCTGGTTCGTGACCCCTGAATGATGGGTTGTGGTGACAGCTGACCCAGTTAATTGTGACTTGCTCAACAATCGGATTTTGCAAGGCTTCAGTAACGATTTACGAGCTGGGAAGACAATCTGTGTCGCTTATGATTTAAGCGCCACAAATATATATATATATATATATATTTTCTCTCTCCTGCTTGAGTGCTGGGTTTAAAAACAACAACAACAACTCCCAGTTGCTGAATTGTTGGTGGAGATTAAACAAAAACAACCCCAACCACCCTGGTTTCGTAAAGTTTCGCTTCGGCTAATAAAGACCTTTCTTTCGTATGAATTTTAGATCGCCTCTCCCCGAGTAACTTTGAAACTTATTTTTATTCGCAGCGCGCGGAGGGAAATTGTGTTGCAATGACTTTGTACCACCGATTCCTAAAGAAAACAGCATCTCTATTTAGTTCAGATATAAACCTAGCAGAGGAATGTAGAAAGAGAGAGACAGCGTGGAAAATAAACACTCCCCCGCTCAGCTGGGATGCTTTTTCCCAAAGGCACTTGGTCCACGCTCAGGAGCACCTCACTTTCCAGCCGATAAAAGACACAATGCAACAGAGAGTTTCATAAACTCCATTGACATGTTTCCTTGCTCAGTTCAACACAGGATTAGAGAAAGGGAGACGGTGTGTAAAATAAACACTCCCCAACTCGTTTGCGTTCCCTTCTCCCAAAGGCACTTTGTCCATGCTCAGGAGCTCCCCCCACTCCACTTTCCAGCCGAAAAAAGACACAATGCAGCAGAGAGGTTCTCAAACTCCATTGACATGACTCCTTGCTAAATTCAGCATCCCTCTGGGCTCATGAGCCCCCATGCAGAAAAGATTTGGCACCCTGCCGTACTCTACTTTTGAAAGAGTTGATGGAGTCTTTCCCAGAAATGCAATCTAAACAAGCTGCCTCCAGCTAAACCCCAAACCTCTGATTCACCGCTTCCCGATGCAACGAACATCAGGCTCACCGAGGTGGCCGGCTCACATTAAATAAAAAAATAAAACATAAAATTCTAAGATTGGAAGGGACCTTGGAATCTTCTAGTTCTGCTCAAGGCAGGACACCCTACACCCATGATGGCGAACCTACGGCATGCGTGGCCGAAGGGGCACACGGAGCCATGTCGCCTGGCACGTGTAGCGTCGCCCATTCCTCTTCTGGGTTTCTGGCGCGCAGGCACACACGACGGATCAGCTGGCTATCATGTGTGCGGCAGTGCAGGAAATCGGAAGAGCTGGTATTCCGTTTTCCTGTGTGATCGTGCGCGCTGGCCAGCTGATCGTCGCGCGGGCATGCACACCAGAAACCCAGAATACTAGCCGGCTGGTCCACATGTGCGCGCCGGAAACCAGAAGTTCATTTTTGGGCATGCGCCCTGGGCAGCTCCTCTTCCGTTTTGCAACTCAGATGAGCGTTTGTGCGCACGGTCCCTTTTCAGCACTCGGTGTGGAAAAGGTTCGCGATCGCTGCCCTACACCATCCTGGTCAAAGGGTGTCCAGTCTAGTTTTGAAATAGCGACGGAGCACCTACCAATCCTGAAGTCAAGCTGTTCCATCGCTCGTTTGTTCCCCCTTTCAGAAAAAAGACGAAGCATGATTAAAAGCAAGGGAAAAATTACTTGGCCTTCATTTTGTTGACTAGCTATTCCATTTTCCCTTTTAGGCTTTTGATCAAACGCTTTCCAAAGACAATTGCTTAGCCGTGGGCTTCTTCCAAAGAAGTTACGTTTATTTGCAGCTGGGCAGGTAAGCGTCACCTCCCCATGTTGCATTCACATGACACGCTAAACCTAGGATTATTTCACCATGTTTGATGGGACAAGCCATAATTATTTCCAATGAGACCTGATCTGGTGACTTTTTGCCATGGTTTTAAGTGCATCGCTGCAGCTCTTAAGCGATTCTGGGTGGCTTACGATGTTAAAAAGAATGAAACAATACTTCACACACATATATATAAAATAGGAATAAATTGCTATATAAGCATGGATACCCACGCAAATACATCAAAACATGCCTGACTGCTCAATCCAATATAGCACAACCAACACAAGCCACCAACAAAGTACTACAACACATGGAATCAGTGTAGCACACAAACCAACTAAAGCCCTCCAGAAAATCCTAAGTAAACCCCAAAGACCCAGCAGCCCCAGAAGAAAAAAACCAGGAGTCATCTACAACAGACATTGTAAGAACTACAACAGCCACTACTTAGGACAAAAGAATTAGAAGACTGGTAAAAGGCATCCATGAACACCAGGGGTGGGTTCTACTTACTTATTTATTTATTTATTTTATTAAATTTTTATACCGCCCTTCTCCCGAAGGACTCAGGGCGGTGTACAGCCAAGATAAAACACGAAATATATACAAATTAAAACATTTAAAATCTACTTATCTTTACTACCGGTTCGCATTGTGCCCGCCTTCAATTTTTCTCCCTTCCTTTTTTTCCATCTTTCTCTCCCCTCTCTTCTGACCCGAGGTACGAAGAAGCTTTGAGAGATGGGAAGAGAGCCCTGGGCTTTTTCGGGAATAATTCCTGCATCAATTACAAACAGCTCGGTTTGGCCTTTGTGCTCTGCGCCTCGGAGGTGAGAGATTTATTTATTTATTTTATTTATTTGTCGAACATATATAAGATAACAGATATAAGTATAAACATGATTATGAACACAGGAAATGGATACCGATAAATGGGGACAGTAAGACAGGGACGATAGGCACGCTGGTGCGCTTATGCACGCCCCTTACAAACCTCTTAGGAACGGGGTGAGGTGTACAGTAGACAGCCTAAGGTTAAAGTTTTGGGGGTTTGGGGAAGAAACCACAGAGTCAGGTAGTGCATTCCAGGTGCTGACCACTCTGTTGCTGAAGTTGTATTTTCTGCAATCAAGTTTGGAGCGGTTGACCTTAAGTTTGCATGTATTGTGTGCTGATGTATTGTTGTGATTGAAGCTGAAGTAGTCATTGACCGATAGGACATTTTAGCAGATAATTTTGTGTACTACGCTTAGGTCAGACCGAAGGCGGCGTAGTTCTAAGCTGTCTAAGCCCAAAATTTCAAGCCTGGTGGGCATAAGGGATTCTGTTGTGAGCAGAGGAGTGGAGGACTCTTCTCGTGAAATATCTCTGGACTCATTCGATTGTATTAATGTCTGATATGCAGTGCGGGTTCCAGGCAGATGAGCTGTATTCGAGAATTGGTGTTGTGGCTCCAGCCCCCACCTCCGCCCCCGGGCCTGGCCCCCTGCCAGAGAGTGACTCCGAGAGTGAGGGGAAGGGCCATCAGGGCTCCCTTCTGCAGGGCCGACTTCCCTGGCTCAGCTCCAGGAGCCAGAGGCAGGCCAGGTGGAAGAAATAATGAGGCCTCTGTCTCCTGTATCTCCCCCCGCCCAGGCAATGCTCCCAGACCCAGCTGAGGACAATCAGTCCTGGTTGGACCCTAGGTTTCGTAGACAAGAGAGGCGGGAACAAGAGAAGCAGGGGTGGGGCAGGCCTAGGAAGTGCTGAGTCACGGAGCCACACCCCACAGGGTATAAAAGCAGCAGGGGCTGCTATACTACTCCGTGGCGAACAAATCAACTGCTTAGAGACAACTTGAGCTGAAGTACTGTTTGTTCCTGGTTTCCTGGTTGACTCGCCAGCATCAAGAAAAGATAACAGAGAAACTTGGCAAACATTCGCTAGTTTGCTGCCAGAGCTGATAGCTGCCATGGACTGAATTGCCGGCTAATTAAGTCATCGCTCGTGCCTCCTGTACTGAGGTGGGGGGGATCAGAACAATTGGTCTAGCAAAGGTTTTGTATGCCCTAGTGCCCTCTGGATAGATAAGCAAGGAATTATGGCCCTGAAACTCTTGACATTACTAAAAGAAAGGACGATTGGGCCGAAACCAATACCAAAAACTGTCTCATCGATAAAAAAAGGCACTTTTTAAAAAGCCTTTTTTATTACTTAGCGCAATCCCTGCTCAGCTCGGCTGCGGATGAAAATCTTTGCCATTTATTTGCTCAAATGCAGCAAATTGCTTGCAAACTTTTCTCCCAAGTTCCCTCGGGAGCCCCCCACCCCACCCCAGTTGTTTTTTTTTTTAAAAAAACACAAAACAAAAACTCTGAACAGCTTTTTTCAGATCTGTTGCCGTTGCCGGGGAAATTAAAGCCAAGCCGATCTAACGTTCATCTTCTCCAGGGGTGGGATTCAAAGAATTTCACAACCGGTTCTCTGCCCTAATGATTTCTTCCAACAACTGGTTTCGCCAAACGGCTCAGAAACTTAACAGCCGGTTCGCCCGAAGTGGTGCGAACCGGCTGAATCCCACCACTGACCTTCTCCCTACCAAAGAGTTGTGTGTCGCCACCAGAGCTTGTGACTTCCTTTCTGAATGGCTGCAGGTTCTGCACAATATGGCAGCTACCCACTGCCAGCTTGGAAGCTGGCACGAAGCGCGAGAAACTCTGGAAGAAGCAGCCAGACAGATGCCCCAAAGGCGAACTGCAATTGCTTTAAAGCAAGTAGAGGTATGTCATCTCGTTTAAATGTGTGTGTGTGTGTGTGATTTCAGCCAGGCAAATTCCACTCCCAAAACCTTGAGATTTCATTCCATCTTAAAACGCGCTCGGGTTCTTATCTCATTTTGAGCTGAGACTTTACCCCTCTGTCTCATATTAGGATCACCTTTTCCTGGAAGCCCAGAGGGTCCCGCCGGGGAAAATTTTTAGGCCTCCCTTGCAGGCTGAAGAGTTGAAAGAGAAGGACTATCTCGGTCAATCCAAGGTGATTGTAAAAGCTGAGTTTATTTTTGCTTGAATCCTTTTGACTCATTAGAGCAACCGTGGCCACTTGAGGATGGGTGGGCGTCAACTCCTGGAATCCCCCAGCCAGCCATGGGAGTTGAGGTCTACACATTTATAGAGTAGAAGAGACTAGAATAGAATATAGAAATTAGGAATAGAATAGAAATTAGGAATAGAATAGAATAGAAATATGGAATAGGATAGGATAGGATAGGATAGGATAGGATAGGATAGGATAGGATAGGATAGGATAGAATAGAATAGAATAGAATAGAATAGAATAGAATAGAATAGAATAGAAATATGGAATAGAAATATGGAATAGAAATATGGAATAGGATAGGGTAGGGTAGGGTAGGGTAGGATAGGATAGGATAGGATAGGATAGGATAGGATAGAAAGAATAGAATAGAATAGAATAGAATAGAATAGAATAGAATAGAATAGAATAGAATAGAAATATGGAATAGAAATATGGAATAGGGTAGGGTAGGGTAGGGTAGGATAGGATAGGATAGGATAGGATAGGATAGGACAGGACAGGACAGGATAGGATAGGATAGGATAGGATAGGATAGGATAGGATAGGATAGAAATTAGGAATAGAATAGGATAGAATAGAAATATGGAATGGAATGGAATGGAATGGAATGGAATAGAAAAGAATAGAATAGAATAGAATAGAATAGAATAGAATAGAATAGAATAGAATAGAATAGAATAGAATAGAATAGAAATTAGGAATAGAATAGAATAGAATAGAATAGAAATGAAATATGGGATAGGATAGGATAGGATAGGATAGGATAGGATAGGATAGGATAGGATAGGATAGGATAGAAATTAGGAATAGAATAGGATAGAATAGAAATATGGAATAGAATAGAATAGAATAGAATAGAATAGAATAGAATAGAATAGAATAGAATCTGGAAGGGACCTTGGAGGTCTTCTAGTCCAGTCCCCTGCTCAAGCAGGAGAACCTATACAATTTCAGACAAGTGACTGTCTAGTCTCTTCTTAAAAATCTCCAGTGATCTTCAACCACCTTCAGTCATCATGGCTCACTGGAGTTGAAATCCCCACATCTTCAACCATCATGGCGGGCTGGGGAATCCTGAGATTTGAAGTCCACACATCTTCAACTGGCCAAGGTTGAGAAACACTGGATCATGTTAACCAACTTTGGGTTCAGAAGCTTAAGTACAGATGAAAAACTATCAACTAGATGAGAAGCTATCAAGAGATTATAGGGATAGGTGGGAGTTGAAAACACTTGGTCCTGCCAAGCTCAATTTTTTAAAACAACAACAACGGGAATTTTAGAAAGAAATAAGGTATTTTGTTGTGATCAGAGGAGTGGAGAACTCTTCTTGTAAAATATTTCTGGACACGCTCAATTGTATTAATGTCCGAAATGAGGCGTGGGTTCCAGACAGGCAAGCTGTATTCGAGAATTGGTCTAGCAAATGTTTTGTATGCTGTGGTTAGTGGTGTAATCTTTCCGGAGAAGAAGCTACACAAGATTAAGTTTACAACTCTTAAATCCTTTTTGGCGATGTAGTTGCAGTGGGCTTTTGGCACTTAGTTGATGTCGTGTCCCACTCCTCCTCTGACGGCCGGGTCTGGGAAGTCTGTATCAAGCGTGGCCACGAAGCCTCTGCAGCTTTGCCAAATTCCTGTCAGAGTTCTCAGGGCAGGCAGGAATCCAAGGTGTGACTTCAGCAAACCAGATAAGACTTTGCCTGACTCAAGGAATGCCAAAAAGCAGATCCTTTATGTAGGCCATGGGGTGTGGCTCCATGACTCAGCATTTATCCAGGCCTGCCCCTCCCTTCCTTTTGCTGACGTCGCCTCTCCATTCTCCGGAAGCGGGGATCCGTCAACTGTGACTTTCCATCCTCCTGATCTGCTGCCGGCAAATCTAGCACGTGGCTGGCTTCATGCTCACACGCTGTAGGAGTGAGGTTTGTTTGTTCATTCCTGACATACTGTCTGGGCATGGTGCCAGGGCTGGGGACTGGAGGCATGCCAGGCCATTCTTCTTCACTATCAGTCTCTGGCTCAGATAGCAGGAGATGGGAGGGGCCCGGCTGAGGAGAGGAGGGCGGGGGAGGCTATTTCACTCATCTCTGAATTTCTTTGCTTGCACAGGTCATTTCTTCTGCTTTTGAAGAGGACTCAAGCATCGACGCTTCTCACCAGAAGCCTCAGGTGTGTGGGACAACATGCGGAAGAATGAGGTTGGGTGGTTCATCAAGCAGCAGGCGGCCAACTTTTAAGTTCTGCCAGGGCTCCTCCGCTCCTCGTAGGCAGATGGAGAAGAGCTGAAACATCTCCATCTCAAGATCTTCTGCCCAGACACGGTTGCAATTCTTCCGACAAATTAGAATTTTGCTGTAGAAATGGCCCATCGTTTTGCTAAGCCTACGTTTATTGGCGCCCTTCTGCTCTTTCGCCGATGGCCGCACACAACAACGGTAATTTGGCTACTGGGTTTATCTTGTGTTTCTGGATCTGCAGACTTGACGACTGAACAAAGCCCAACCTTAGTCACGCAGAGTCTAGTGAACGCGAACTTAGTTTATTTTCGCAACCGCTTGTATGTAAACAGAGAACAAACTTCACTCCCTTCGGTAGCCCTGATGGTGTTCCTAGGTTCGGTAACGAAACGTCTGCAAGAAGGTCACCAAACTCTGAGAACACCAAGAACTTCACAATCCTCCTCCTCCTCCTCCTCTTTACAAACCCCACTCTCTTCTAGCACTGAAGTTATTATCTAGCCAGGTAGTGAAACATTTGCAAGAAAACAACCAAGCTTACACGAGCCACACAAATGTACATCTGCATCTGCTCATTTTTCCTAAAGCTTTTCCTTAAAAAACCTGGACTTTTAGAAACTCCGATCTAGATCCTATGCTACACTAACCCTCTCTGGGTGCAGCCTCCTGCCTTGGTGATACAAACGATGTGTTTTTGTGCCCTCTAGTGGGACTTCATAAGAGGAATAATCTTTCTGGGGTGTGTGTGTTCTTCCTCCCCATCTCGTCTACCCAGTTGCCTTGGATTTCACAGAAGCTTAAAGCAAATGTAAATGTATCTCTCTCTCTCTTTCTCTCTCTCTCTTTTGCAGAAGATCATCCAAGGAATCCCACCTCCACCGGAAATGACACCTCCCGGTCTTCTTCATGAGAACCAAAAGAGCTGGATGCCAGGTCAGGCTAAGTTGACAATTCTTGGGTGGATTGTCTAGTTCCCTCTGTCTCTCTCTCTCTCCCACTCTCCCTCCCTCCCTCCCTCCCTCTTTCTCGCTCTCTCCCTCCCTCTCTCTTTCTCTCTTCCTCCCTCCCTCTTCCTCTCACCCTCTCTCCCTCTTTCTTGCTCCCTCTCTCCCTCTGTCTCTCTCTTCCTCTCTCTCTTCCTCTCTCTCTCCTCCCTGTCTTATATTTTTTTGAACCCCAAAATAAGTGCTTAGCCTTATTGCTCTATCTATCTATCTATCTATCTATCTATCTATCTATCTATCTATCCATCCATCCATCTATCTATCTATGTCTTGGCATTTTCGGGTCTTTTCCCGTGTAAGGTTAGACCTTACACGGGAAAAGACCCGAAAATACCAAGAGCTACATACCTATACCACTTTATAATGCCTTGGTAAGGCCACACTTGGAATACTGCGTCCAGTTTTGGTCGCCATGATGTAAAAAAGATGCTGAGACTCTAGAAAGAGTGCAGAGAAGAGCAACAAAGATGATTAGGGGACTGGAGGCTAGGACATATGAAGAACGGTTGCAGGAACTCGGTATGCCTAGTTTAACGAAAAGAAGGACTAGGGAAGACAGGATAG
Organism: Ahaetulla prasina; assembly: GCF_028640845.1. Classification (NCBI taxonomy): domain Eukaryota; kingdom Metazoa; phylum Chordata; class Lepidosauria; order Squamata; family Colubridae; genus Ahaetulla; species Ahaetulla prasina. Next base: position 3,806,570 of record NC_080554.1, read on the forward strand.
CAGTCTTCCAATATCTCAGGGGCTGCCACAAAGAAGAGGGAGTCAAACTATTCTCCAAAGCACCTGAGGGCAGGACAAGAAGCAATGGGTGGAAACTGATCAAGGAGAGATGCAACTTAGAACTAAGGAGAAATTTCCTGACAGTTAGAACAATTAATAAGTGGAACGACTTGCCTGCAGAAGTTGTGAATGTTCCAACACTGGAAATTTTTAAGAAAATGTTGGATAACCATCTGTCTGAGATGGTGTAGGGTTTCCTGCCTGGGCAGGGGGTTGCACTAGAAGGCCTCCAAGGTCCCTTCCAACTCTGTTGTTATTATTATATATACACACATACATAAATCTATCTATCTATCTATCTATCTATCTATCTATCTATCTATCTATCTATCTATCTATCTATCTATCTATCTATCTATCTATCTTCCATCATATATATCTCTATCTCTATCTATCTATCTATCTATCTATCTATCTATCTATCTATCTATCTATCTATCTATCTATCTAGGCAGACAGACAGACAGACAGACAGACATGCACAAACACATACTTTGCTGGAAATCTAAGCAGTCCCAATGAAGCAGTCGTGAGGGAATAAATCTCTTAGTTACCACCAATATCTCTATTCATTCTCTCAAACTTTGCTGGGAAATACGAGAAGAAGCGCGTCAGGAACGAGATGAAAACAGCCAGTTCCGACCACAACGTGCCTATAAACATTGTGGAAAGAACAACCGAGTGTGATTTAGGACATTTAGGTGACGTCGATTTCAACCCCCAAAGAGAAGGTTTTCTTCCCAGTCCAAGTCCTGGAGGAATCTATTTTCCTCAACATTGAAATTCCTCCAACGATCAGAGGCAGAATTTTACTCCCTCTCCCCCACCTCTCTTTCTTCCAGGAGGGCTTTTGACTTATTTGCCAGCAAAATTGCTTTCTCTCTCTCTCTTTTTTTTTTTCCTCGAACAGAAGAAATGAAAATAGAAGAAACACACAAACCCCTTTTAATTTTTTTTTTTGCAGGAGAGAGAGAAGGAAATGAAACCAACTCAAGAAGTCCCAAGTCGGAATATCTTCCAGAGGTGCGACTCTCTGTTTTTTCAAAAGAAGGGGATTCCCCCCCCCACACACACACAAATAATCCTCAATTTATGGTCACAACTGAGCCCAAATTCTCTGCTGCTAAGCGGGACGGTTGTTAAGTGAATTTTATCCCATTTTACCACCGAACTCCGGTCACTAAATGAATTGTCAGAAGTCGAGGACTATCTGTATTAAGTGGGGGTGGGGGGGAGAAGAGGGGGAAAGTTGGCAGAAATTGTATTTTTTCCAGGGGCATTTTTTAGATATATATATATATCTCTGCAGTCGCCCCCGGTGGGTCCCACGAACGACGGTTTCTACTTAAAAGTCCACGGCTCTTTCGTCGTAAACCGAAAAATCGACAGGGTCCCATCCCTGGCAAACCTTAGGGCCATTTTACAAGAAGAATATCGCCGGCAAGTGGCAAACATGAAAGTGAGGTAGGAGTCTGTTTTTCCCACCCGCAATGCTGTTTTTCAATCAAACAATCCACATTTAAAGATACGACCAAAAGAAGGTCTCTAGAATTTGACATTAAGAGCCGTGGTGGCGCAGTGGTTAGAATGCGGTACTGCAGGCTAACTCACTGCTCACTGCCAGCAGTTCAAGCCTGACCGGCTCCAGGTGGACTCAGACTTCCATCCTTCCAAGGTCGGTAAAATGAGGACCCAAATTGTTGGGGGCAAGAGGCTGACTTTGTCAACAAAGGGCCTCTGTGGCTCAGACTGGTAAGACAGTCTGTTATTAACAGCAGCTGCTTGCAATTACTGCAGGTTCAAGCCCCACTAGGCCCAAGGTTGACTCAGCCTTCCATCCTTTATACGGTAGGTAAAATGAGGACCTAGATTGTTGGGGGCAATAAGTTGACTTTGTATATAATATACAAATGGATGAAGACTATTGCTTGACATAGTGTAAGCCGCCCTGAGTCTTCGGAGAAGGGTGGGGTATAAATGCAAATAAAAAAAACGGCTTAGAGGGGACTGTAAAGCTACCTACCTACCCATTCATCCATCCATCCATCTATCATCCATCCATCCATCCATCCATCCATCTATCTATCTATCCATCTATCATCTATCTATCTATCTATCTATCTATCTATCTATCTATCTATCTATCTATCTATCTATCTATCTATAAGCCATGGTGGCGCAGTGGTTAGAATGCAATAATGCAGGCTGACTGCCCACTGCCAACAGTTCGATCCTGACCAGCTCAAGGTGGGCTGAGCCTTCCCTCCTTCCAAGGTCAGTAAAAGGAGGACCCAGATTGTTGGGGGAAAGAGGCTGACTCTGTAAATTGCTTAGAGAGGGCTGTGAATAACTATGAAGGAGTATATAAGTTTAACTGCCATTGCTTGCTGCGCTCTCCCTCCCTCCCTCCCTCCCTCTCTCTCTCACACACACATTATCCTTAAATGTTGTGTCTTCCATGGACTTTACACAGGTACAAGACTTCGGGAAGCACTGATTTCATCACTATTAACAGCGATGGGCAACTGATGAATTTATGCCAAGAGGCACAAAGTAACAAACTGACTCTTTGGTGCCAGGTATATGTTATTTCTTGCATTCAGAAGGGCGACTCAATTTTCACACTGTCCTATACCAGTAATCTTCAACTTAATGACCACAATTAGAACTGGAACTTCCGTTGCTTCTGTTAGAAGCGTCACATCCAATTTTACATTTTTGCCCCAGTTGTGAAGCAAACGGATGCAGCTCTTTAAGTGAAAACTGCAATCTGGAAGCAAATCCAATTTCCCCCATTGACTTTCCCAAGCATTTTTCATTATCTATCATCTATGTATCTATCTCCCGCTTTCTATTTTTTATCAATCTCTCTAATATCTATCTCTATCTTATCTCTATCTATCTATCATCTATCTATCTATCTTTCTATCATCTATCTATCTCTTTATCTCTGTCTCGTTCTGTCTATCTGTCTGTCTGTCTGTCTATTTCTGTCTCTATTTCTGTCTCTATATCTATCTATCTATCTATCTATCTATCTATCTATCTATCTATCTATCTATCTATCTATTTCTTTATCTCTATCTCTCTGTCTCTATATCTATCTATCTACAACACGGCAAAAAATCAGCAGAGAACAACTTTTGTTACCTAACTAATTTGTTCTGCCATATGAAATGAAATCGGTTTCTGTTTGAATACAAATCAAAATTAGAAATTTTATTGTTAAATATTAAAGTGCTAGTCTAAAAATTAGAAATTCTAATCCAAGAGCTTGTCTTTGGCTCATTCCTTTAAGCAACTGGACAAAAGGGCTTTCAGCATTTATTTATACTTCTTCTTTCAGTCTAGATCGTTACCCCAAGGGATTTTTTTATCCTTGAAATCTACAAAAATGCAAATTTAAAAAAAAAAGAATAAAATCCATCCATTGCACTCTTTTCCTGATAGAAATGCTTCTTATTTTTAGGTCCCCAAAAACGAACAGAAACACCTCACACATAATGAGAATTCCTGTTCCTTGCATGTGGAAACTGAGCTTATGAGGGAAAGGACTGTACTCAACAGTTTTACTAACCCTGCCATGCTAGTTTTCCACATGTAGGGAGTTCTATAAAAAATAGGAAGAAAAGCATTCAGCAATTACTCAAGTTTTTCTCCCTGACGTGCCAGTTTTCCACATGTAGGGAGTTCTATAAAAAATAGGAAGAAAAGTAAAGAGAATTTGTATAAGATGTTTTACAGGTGACATTTACCCTGGACAAGAATTGCTAGAATGTTTTTTAGAATAGAATAGAATAGAATTTATTGGCCAAGTGTGATTGGACACACAAGGAAATTGTTTTGGTGTATATGCTCTCAGTGTACATAAAAGAAAAGATACATTCATCAAGAATCATTAGAAGAGAAGAGAAGAGAAGAGAAGAGAAGAGAAGAGAAGAGAAGAGAAGAGAAGAGAAGAGAGAAAAAGAGTAAAAAAGGAAGGAAGGAAGGAGAGGTGGAGAAAGGAATAGAATAGAATAGAATAGAATAGAATAGAATAGAATAGAATAGAATAGAATAGAATAGAATAGAATAGAATAGAATTCTTTATTGGCCACAGTGTGATTGGACACACAAGGAATTTGTTTTGGTGCATACGCTCTCAGTGTACATAAAGGAAAAGAAAAAGAAAAAGAAAGAAAAAAAATACCTTCATCAAAGGTACAACATTTACAACACAAATGATGGTCATAGGTTGCAATTTAACCCTTAGTGATAGCAACCAAAAGTTATAGTCATACAGTCATAAGTGGAAAGACTATATGACTGTATGTTCAAGGACAAATCTGAAAAATGCTGGAAATGTCATCAGTTACCTGGATCATATTACCATATATGGTGGACATGTGTTGAAGCGGAAAGGTACTGGACTAAAATACACTCGTGGTTGGAGAAAATGATCCAAAAACATATTGACTTTAAGCCAGAAATCTTTCTGTTGGGAATTATACCTGAGATATATACTAGAGATGTAAAATATTTGATTGTGAATATTATTACAGCAGCCAGGATTGTGTTTGCTAAAAACTGGAAAAATGAGAAGTTACCGTCACAAGACGAAACAATTAGGAAAATGATGGAATGTGCAGAGATGAGTAAATCGACATTTGAAATTAGAGAGCAAGAAGATAAGCGATATTATAAAATATGGGATTTATTTTACCATTGGCTAGATGGAAAGATAGGTTAGAAAAGATAATATAAGATATATGTATGAAAGAGATGTTTATTTTGTGATTGCACAAGAAGATATGTTAACACCCATGCAGCACGTTGTAATTGGTTTGATGAGGGGTTTTTTTGGTCAAAAAATAAATAAAAATTTTTTACACACACAAAAAAGGAAGAAAAGCATTCAGCAATTACTCAAGTTTTTCTCCCTGACGTGCTAGTTTTCTACAGTTTAAAGAGTTTTCTCTTTAAAGAAAAGAAGCCGCAAAATACCATTCACCGATTTCTTCTTTTTACCATTCCACTTCAAGGGTGAAGAAGTACGTGTGGATCAAAGACCCGTCCTTTACCGCATGGTGGGACAATGTTCTTATACCTCTGATGCGCCAGAAGACCTGAATTTTAAAGATGGGGATATCCTTGAAATCCTGGCTGAAGGTAGGAAATAAGACCCGAATCCCAAGAGGGATGTTTTCTGTATGTCCACGCAGGTTTTTCCTCTGCCAGTCATGTGGGGGACATATTTTAAAGCTATTGGTTACCGGCTGAAAGTTTCCCTTTAAAAGGGGCTGTTAGCCAGAAACTGGATGTCGGTTTATAAAAAGGTAAAGGTTCCCATCGTATATATGTGCTAGTCGTTCCTGACTCTAGGGGGCAGTGCTCATCTCCGTTTCAAAGCCGAAGAGCCAGCGCTGCCCGAAGACGTCCCCGTGGTCATGTGACCGGCATGACTCAATGCCAAAGGTGCATGGAACGCTGTTCCCTTCCCACCAAAGGTGGTTCCTATTTTTCTACTTGCATTTTTTTACGTGCTTTCGAACTGCTAGGTTTGCAGAAGCCAGGACAAGGAACGGGAGCTCACCCCGTTACGCGGCGCCAGGGATTCGAACCGCTGAACTGCCGACCTTTCGATCGACAAGCTCGGCGTCTTAGCCGCTGAGCCACCACGTCCCTATCTGAGTCCTTATCTTAATAAAAACGTTGCTGCTGGAAGTTTGGCTCCTCGCCTGTGTTTCGCCCCACACATTCCAGCCTCCTCTTTCCTTAGCTTGGGAATTCAGGTAGAAGAGATCCAATCGAGGCTGGTTTTCTTTCTCAAGCGGTCCTCACCGTGAATCTGTTGTCTTTCCACAGTAAACAGGGAATGGCTGGAAGGCCGATGCAACGGAATGACGGGGATTTTCCCGAAACTCTTCGCGAAGCCTGAACGCCCTGTGGCCACCCAACTTTAGAAGGAGGAAGGAAAAAAGTTTGCTGACGCCGAGCCTCAGTTTCCCTGCTGTTGATGAGATATGACGTTGAGGATTGGAGGGGGGGGGCGCTCCCTGAGTTTGGCAGATGTTTCACGACCCAACTCGGTAACATCATCAGCGCTACTGAGTGTGGCTTGCTCCCTGTTTATATACAGCAGCTCTGAGCTTGGTGGCTTTCTTGCCCACGTTCCATGACCCAGCTAGGTATCGTCATCAGTGCTAAGGGGTGGAGAGTGGATTTTCTATCTTTTTCCGGCACACAAACACACACCGAAAATTATTATTTTTTCCCACCCCTTGAAAATTACATTCTTTTTCTTTGGCAAGTGAATGTTTTTCATTGCTATTCAGATGTTCCCTTCTTAAACAGTATCCTAACAACGGTTTTCTCCTCGTGGAAACTTTTTTTTTTGTATTGGGGAGGAGGTCTCACCAATGGTGAAATCGGATTTTTTTTTATTACCGGTTCTGTGGGCGTGGCTTGGTGGGCGTGGCAGGGAAAGGATACTGCAAAATCTCCATTCCCATCCCACTCCAGTGGAAGGATACTGTAAATATCCATTCCCTCCCCACTCCAGGGAAGGTTATTGCAAAATCCCCATTCCCTCCCCACTCCAGGGGAAGGATACTGCAAAATCCCCATTCCCTCCCCACTCCAGGGGAAGGATACTGTAAATCTCCATTCCCTCCCCAATCCAGGGGAAGGATACTGCAAAATCTCCATTCCCACCCCACTCCAGGGGAAGGATACTGCAAAATCCCCATTCCCTCCCCACTTCTGGGAGAAGGATATTTTAAAATCCCCATTCCCACCCCACTCTGGAGCCAGCCAGAGGTGGCATTTGCCAGTTCTCCGAACTGCTGAAAATTTTTGCTACTGGTTCTCCAGAACCTGTCAGAACCTGCTGGATTCCACCCCTGGGTCTCACCCTCCAGAAGTCAGAAGATGTCACCCACCCACCCAGCCCAACCCACCACCAGTCTTGACAGTTTGGCGGCTGACAGGTTTAATAAATAAGAAACAAGAACGAGACAGGTCCTCTGAACAAACAGCCTACATCCCAAGGCTGAAGAGAGAGGGACGGGTCAGGAGTTGGGTTGGAGTTCTCCCTGGGAGGATAGCATCTTCTGCCTTGTGCAAAAAGGGGCAGAGACTGATGAGGTAGGAAGTGTGCATGGCCTTGGAGCTTCATCCCTTGGTTGGAGAAGACTCAGAACATCTCCGTTGTGGTCCACCAGCAGCCTGCAGACCTGGCAACGGAGTCGGACAGTGAGGAGGCTGGGGAGGACAATGGGCCAGTCCTGGAGTCAGGGGAAGGTCTGGACGAGGGCTCTGCATCGGAGGCAAAGATGGGGCCAGGGCCATCTGGGAGCAATGTGCAGACTCCGGAGCCTCCAGAGGCGGACAGCAGAGAGGCAGAGGAACAAGGGGGAGCCTGTTCCAAGTGCACACATGCGAAGAGCTGCCAAATAGCAAGAGCAGCTGAAGAAAAAAGGACGACTCAGAAGTAAGGCCAGGAGATGATTGGCCCCTCCCATAAGGCTTAAAAGAGCAAACGAGCCGTTGGGTTCTTTGTAGAAAAGCAACGTTGATTTCCGTGCTTCTTGTGCTTCTTGAACTTTGTGGGGGTGGGGGGGGTGCCAAGAAAAGCCTTTGGCAGGTTGCCAAAGACATCAAAGGCTGGTGATAAGGCCGAGGGACTGGTTATGAAGAACTTTGTTTGGGACGAAGTTGAGAATGAATTAATTCTCAGCTGTTTTAATAAAATAAGTTTGTTGAGTACTGAAACTGTGTTTGGCAATCACTACTTGGGCCTTGGTCACAGCAATCTCCCAAGGAAAGGGACGGCGGAGGCGATCGAGTCCCCTGGGGGGGGTGTCTCTCACAGCAGAGACTGCAAAACGAGGATGAGGAGGCAGAGGGCCAGGCCGGCCACGAGGAAGAAGATGCTTGCAATCCAGAAGGCTTCTTGGTGACCCTTGAGCAGTGGAGGGGCTTCAGCCCGGATCATGTTGGTGAGGTTCAGCATGTAGCCCAGGGTCCAACCGATGTCAGAATTGGCAGCCTGTGAGGAAGGAGAGAGAGAGGAGGAGGAGGGTGGGGAGGAAAAAACTTTGAGAAGAATGAGTAGACTCCTCCCCTTGGGCATCTTGTTCCTTTCCTCGCCATCTTTGTCGAGTTTAAACTAAATTAATGGTTGTTCTACTTCACCTTTTAACGCTTCTTATCGGTTTTAAATGACTGTGAGCCACCTGGAGTTACTTCCAGGCAGGAGTGGGCTGCTGGGGGTTTGGGAGAACCTCCAGCTAAGATTCTGTGCAGTTCGGAGAAGCCCCAAATCCCACGCCTGGCTGGTCCTGCCCACCCCACCCTGCCCCTCCCAGGAGTCCCTGAGCCTCCACGCACAACCTGCATTTACCTGCATCCAAAAACGGGCTGCGTGGGGACTCCTGGGAGGAGATGGGCGGGATGGGCGAGGCCAGCCGGGAGTGGGCCTAGTGGAAGTTTGGGAAGGCCAGAAATGGGCCTGTTTCTGGCCTCTAGAGGGCCTCCGGAGCCTGGGGAGGCTGTTTTCACCCTGCCGGAGGCTCAAGAAAAGCCTCCAGAGTCCAGGGAGTGCAAAAACGCCTCCCCCCCCCCCGCTGTGGTGCAGGAGGCTGACTAGAGCACACCCACCATGGCCATGCCCACCCAGCACCCGGGCAGAGAACCCCTTGCTAAAAATTTTGAAGCCCACCCCTGCTTCCAGGTGAGATGGGCAGCGTAGATTTTGATAAAGGAATCGGTGGGACTACTGATTGGCGAAATGGACCCTGCGGTCAACACCAGCAGAGAGGCTCTTGGCAGGTTACACCAGGAATGAAAATAAATTTCATGGGGTCGAGGCCCCCTGAGACCGTCTCACCTGCATTTGGAAGGCGATGTTCTGCCAGGTGTCATTTCGGAAGCCGTAACCGTCCAATAGAAGGGTCACGATGAAGCTGGCACTGGCGCAGTAATTCTTCAGGTGGAAGGGTTTTTCGCGAGGGTAACTGGTGCTCAGCTGGGAGAAGCAGAGAGTAGCCCAAAGGGAATTGTAATACAAATGTGGCTTTTGGGTAGTGTCAGCTTCAAAAGTCTGAATAATGCAAGAAAGGAAGGAAGGAAGGAAGGAAGGAAGGAAGGGAGGAGGAGGAGGAGGAGGAGGAGGAGGAGGAGGAGGAGATATACATATACATACAATATATAGATAGATAGATGACAAACAGACAAAGTGGATGGATGGATGGATGGATGGATAGATAGATGATAAATACAGAGAGAGAATGATGGAGATAGATAGATGATAGATAGATAGATAGATAGATAGATAGATAGATAGATAGATAGATAGATAGATAGATAGATAGATAGATAGATAGATAGATAGGCAGGCAGGCAGGCAGGCAGACAGACAGACAGACAGACAGACAGACAGACACAAATAGACAGACAGATGATGGATGGTTAGATAGATAAACAGACAGATGGATAAACAGACATGATGGATAGAGACAGAGATAGATAATGAAGATAGATAATAGGATGGATGGATAGCTAGCTAGATGATAGGATAGAAGGGAGAGATAGGTAGGTGGATGGATGGATAGATAGAGAGATAGAGAGATAGAGAGATAGAGAGATAGAGAGATAGATATGGATGGACGGACAGATGACAGATAAGATATATTAGATGGATGGATGGATAGATGGATGGACGGACGGATGCACAGACAGACATGATAGATAGGATATATTAGATAGATGGATAGATAGATAGATAGATAGATAGATAGATAGATAGATAGATAGATAGATAGATAGATAGATAGATAGATAGATAGATAATATAGATACTTACATCTTCCCATGTTCTGGCACAGAACACCTGAATAGCTCTCTCTACAGTGGCCAGTGGGCTACTGGCTGTCAGGTTGAGAAAGCGGAAAGTATAGTAATATGCTGAAAAAGCCTGGAAGATTTTAAAACAATATACCGTATAAACATCCCAATGAGAATTTCTCCCCATATTTTCAACAGGGGTGAGGATCTCATCTAAATTAGCTTAGCAGCAAGGAGAGAGCCAAGTGGGGACGTAGCTAGGTCAAGAACCCCGAATCATTTTTGCCGCCAATTTTTATTTTATTTTAAGAAAACGGTACTGTACTTATAGCCAACGTTGGCTCCAACACGCCGTTTTCCTGTTTCTTGGGCAAACCCCAGCGCCTTGAAGCTAGGAAAGGATCAGAGCCAGAATTTAAAGATTCCTCCCTACTTCCAGAATTCCAGTCGGAGAGGCGACCCTGCCTCTCATTTATGGAATAGATGCTCCAAAATACAGGCGGTCCTTGATTCGCAACAATTCATTTAGTGACCGTTCGAAATTACGACGGCCTTTTGGGTCGACCATTTTGGGTCGACCATTGCAAAATTTGGGGCGCTGGGCAACTGGCATGGACTTATGACGGTTGCAGTGTCCGAAGGTCCCCTTTTGTGACCTTCTGACCAGCAAACATAACGGGGAAGTCAACTAACTACACAACTGCAGGGATTCACCCAAGAGCTGACAAGAAAGGTCGTAAAAACGAGTCAAAACTCCACCAACGTCTCGCTTCGCCATATCCATTTCGGCCTCCATTGTGGTCGTAAAAAAAAATTCGGATTTCACGACCGAAGTGGAGAAGAGGAGAGGGGAGAGGAGGCTATCCCTAATCTCCGGAGAAACGCCCCCTAAATTTAATTCCCCCTACCCAGGAATTCAGAAATTCGTTTCGCAAAACCTCCTACCAGAAACTTCCCGTTGACGCTTGGCTGGTAGATCCCTTCGAAGCCGCAGGATGATGGATCTCGGCAGCCGGAGAAGTTGAAGATGGCTTTGAACTGTTCCCGGCAGAGGCTGAAATTCCCTTTGCCCACCAGAGTTACGTTGGCCGGAGATGCGGTCGAGGACAGAGGCTTGGCACACGGATTGCCAGAGAGGGACGCCGTCCGTATCATCTCTTGGTAGCCTTTTGGGTAGCAGGGGTGAGCCACCTCATCGCTGGCACCTGCATTCTGAAAGCAACGTCCATCAATTCTCAGGCCCCGAAAACCAGATCCATATAGAATAGAATCGCGGAGTCGGAAGCGACCTTAGAAGTCTTCTAGTCCAACCCACACCCACCAAGTAGGAAACCCTACACCACTTGAGACAAATGGTTATCCAACATCTTCTTGAAAGTGTTGGAGCGTTCGCAACTTCTGGTGGCAAGTTGTTCCACTGGTTAATTGTTCTAACTGTCAGGGAATTTCTCCTTCGTTCTAAGTTGCTTCTCTCCTTGATTAGTTTCCATCCGTTGCTTCTTGTCTCGACCTCAGGTGCTTTGGAGAATAGCTTGACTCCCGCTTCTTTGTGGCAGGAAACCTTCTACCGTATAGTAGAAGGTCCAGTTAAACTGATCTATTCCTAAACGCTCAAACTCAGGAATCTTCTCAGTTTACAGAATTAACAGAGTTGTTAATCCTTGGAAGGTCTTTTAGTCCAACTTCCTGTTCAAGCAGGAGACCCTATACCATTCCAGACAAATGGCTGTCTAATCTCTTTATAAAAACCTCCAATGATGAAGCATCCACAATTTCCGGAGGCAAACTCTTCCACCGGTTAATGGTTCTCACTGCCAGGAAATTTCTCCTTCGTTTTAGCAGGATTTGACTCATTAAATTCTTAAGTTACCGTCAAATTTCTGGGTTCTACCATATCGCAAGATCTAAAATGGATAGCTAACATCAAAAAACATCATCAAAAAAGCACAACAAAGAACGTTCTTTCTGCGCCAACTCAGTAAGCTCAAACTGCCCAGGGAGCTGCTGATCCAGTTCTACGGAGGAATGATGGAGTCTGTCATTTGCACCTCTATAACTGTCTGGTTCGGTTCTGCAACCCAACAAGACAGACACAGACTTCAGAGGATCATTAGAACTGCAGAAAAAACAATTGCTACCAACCTGCCTTCCACTGAAGACCCGTATATTGCACAAGTCAGAAAGAGGGCCGTGAAAATATTTACAGACCCCTCGCATCCTGGACATAAACTGTTTCAACTCTGACCCTCAAAATGACGCTATAGAGCACTGCACATCAGAACAACTAGACACAAGGACAATTTTTTCCCCAAACGCCATCACTCTGCTAAAGAAATAATTCCCTCAACACTGTCAAATTATTTATTAAGTCTGCACTACTATTAATCTTCTCATCGTTCCCATCACCCATCTCCTCCCACTTATGACTGTATGACTGTAACCTTGTTGCTGGTATCCTTAACATTTATATTGACTGTTTCCCTATGGTTATCATAAGTGTTGTACCTTATGATTGTTGACGAATGTATCTTGTCTTTTTATGTACACTGAGAGCGTATGCACCAAAGACAAATTCCTTGTATGTCCAATCACTCTTGGCCAATAAAGAATTCTATTCTATTCTATTCTATTCTATTCTATTCTATTCTATTCTATTCTATTCTATTCTATTCTATTCTATTCTATTCAACTCTACTCTACTCTACTCTACTCTACTCTTATTCTATTCTATTCTATTCGGGCTCCATTGTCATAAATCGAGGACTGTCTCTAATTGGCAGAAGCCACGGTCTTAACGTTCTCCTGGAAAAGCTGGAAAGTGGCTGCTTTTCTTCATCTCCCTGCCTTTCCCGGTGGCTTTGAAGCCACCCTCTGGTTAACTTACAAGGATCAGCCGGATCACCCGTTGAAAAGCTTGATTCTGGCCGTAGCAGAGGTAGCTGTGGCTATAGATGGTGTAGTCAAAGCCGTAGAGGCGAAACTGGACGGCTTCGGATGGATCCACGATCAGACCAGCTGGGATGAAGCTGATTTGGGTAGAGGCTCCGCCAAGGTCCAGAGCTCCCAAGATATTGGCGGAGGGAGGGCGGATCCATCCTCGCTCTTGGGCCGAGTACTGCAGAGAGAAGATTAGAATAGAACCACAGAGTTGGAAGGGACCTTGGAGGTCATCTAATCCAACCCCGCCACCCAAGCACAAGACCCTACACCATTTCTGACAAATGGCAGCCCAGTCTCTTCTTGAAAGCTTCTTGAAAGTTCTAAGTTGCTTCTCTCCTTGGCTATTTTGGCTTCGGCTTCGCTCACCCTGAATCCAGCCCTACCTGGGTGAAAGAATTCAGAAGGTAGTTGATGGTGATCCAGCCAAAGGCACCTTCCTCCTTCCCGCTGATAATTCGAGCACCTTGGAAACTCACAGGATACTTCTGGATCGTTTGGGAAACCGCCTCCAAGATCTGCGCCGCTGCTGACTCGTTCTGCATCCTGTAGTGTAGAATCATTCGTCATGAGGACTAGAAACACAGAAATAACCCTCCACTTACAGTCATAATTGGGTACCAGAATGTACTACGAAGGTTGTTAGGGTGCGGTTCTGTCTGCATGAATAAACCACAGGTTAAACAAACCTGACTTTAGCACCATCTTTGTACCTTTTATTTATTTTTATTTATAACTGAAATGTTTTTTGCTGCCCAAGTCTTTGTACCTGAGTAGCCTCATGCCCGCTGTGGCTCCCAAATAAACTGGTGACTCTTGCTGTCTTTCTGGAGGGATAACTCTCATGGCTGCGTTCAGACAATCCTGTAGGGACGTACCAGCCTTTGGAGGGTTATTGGCATAGCTGGATATTCCAGGTCCTGCAATGACCAAAAACGAGGTGAGATCTGGTGTTCCAGACCTTGAGCAGTTCTCATCCAGCTCCAGATCTGACCAGCTTCCAAGCGAGTCTTTGGAAGTTATTCAAGGATAGGTTTAGGATATTACAACTCCTACTAAAATAACCAAAGAGGATGAAATGGATATTAGATGTAGAGACAGACGTAAAATACAGTAATAGAGTTGAAAGGGACCTTGGAGGTCTTCTAGTCCAACAATCATCTATTACAATGTCCTTCCTGTCAAAGACTACTTCAGCTTCAATTGCAACAATAGACGAGCACACAATAGATTTAAGCTTAATGTGGACCGCTCCAATCTTGATTGCAGAAAATATGACTTCAGTAACAGAGTTGTTAATGCCTGGAATGCACTACCTGACTCTGTCGTCTCTTCCCAAAATCCCCAAAGCTTCAACCAAAAACTGTCTACTATTGACCTCACCCCATTCCTAAGAGGTCTGTAAGGGGCGTGCATAAGAGCACCAGCGTGCCTACCGTTCCTGTCCTATTGTTTCCTTTCGTGATATCCAACTAATTTAGTTATTAAATACTCATACTTATATATAATATATTGTATAGTTATTTCATGCTTACGCTTATATATATTGTGTGACAAAATAAATAAAATAAAATAAAATAAAATAAAATAAAAACCCCTATTCAAGCAGGAGACCCTACAACAGGGGTCTGCAAACTTGGCTCTTTTAAGACTTGTGGACTTCAACTCCCAGAGTTCCTCAGAGAGTCCACAAGTCTTAAAAGAGCCAAGTTTGCAGACCCCTGCCCTATATCCTTCCACACAAATGGAGGTCTCTGTTTGAAAGCCCCCAATGTTGAAGCACCTGAAGGCAACTTCTGTTCCATTGGTTGATTGACCTGTTAGGAAATTTCTCCTTCATTCTAAGTTGCTTCTCTCCTTGGTTAGTCTCCATCCGTTGTTTCTTGTCCTGCCTTTTGATGCTGTAAAGCAGCGGTTCTCAACCTGTGGGTCGTGACCCTGTTGGGGGTCGAATGACGATTTGCCAGGGGTCGCCTAAGACCGTCGGAAATATGGGAAGTATACTTTGTGAGTCGAAGAATCGCGCTCCAATGGTTGACTCCACAAGCCAGCTGCAGGCTCTTCAAATTGCTAGACGAATTTGGCTTCGGGCGCGATGAATTAAAAAAAGAGAGAAATCTTTGCTCTGATGTCTCCCTCTCAAGCCAGCTGCAATCACTCCCAATCGCTAACCTAATCTGGCCACATCGTGAGGAATTGTATTAAAGGGGTCGCAGCACTATAAAGGTTGAGAACCACTGCTGTAAAGGTTGCACAGTGCCCTGTGAGCAAGGTCCTCTTAGCGACATTATGGGAATTAAATCAGTAGCTCCAGTCTGCTTTACAATAATAGCTTGAGTAATAGTTAAGGAGAAAAACAAAGTAGAAGAGAAAGAGAGGAGGGGTTGAGTGATGGGTCCAGGGGTGAAATCCAGCAGGTTCGGACAGGTTCTGGAGAACCGGTAGCGGAAATTTTGAGTAGTTCGGAGAACCGGCAAATACCATCTCTGGCTGGCCCCCAGAGTGGGGTGGGAATGGGGATTTTGCAATATCCTTCCCCCCTGGAGCGGGGTGGGAATGGGAATTTTGCAATATCCTTCCCCTGGAATTAGGTAGGAATGGGGATTTTACAGTATCCTTCCCCTGGAGTGTGGAGGGAATGGAGATTTTGCAGTATCCTTCCCCTGCCACGCCCACCAAGCCACACCACACCCACCAAGCCACGCCCACAGAAGTGGCAGTAAAAAAATTTGAAATCCACCACTGGATGGATCCATGTTAGAAGGGAGGAGGAGGAGGAGGAGAAGGAGGAGGAGGAAGTGATCATCCTTGGTAGTCTCTGAGCTTGCTTGTTTTCCTGCAGACCTTCCATTACCCAACTAGGCAACACCATCAGTTCTACTCCGATGACGTTACCTAGTTTGGTAATGTATATTCTTTGCTATTGAATACTCTGTCTCACCATCCGCAGACACCATAATACGTCTCAGAATAAGAAGTGGGGGAGAAAACTGACCTTTGACATGGCAGGAGAACATTTGGCTAACCACGCCCGTATCGTTTTCCTTCTCCTCTGGCCACTGGTATACAAAGAGGGACGTGTGCGAGGAACCTGCATCAAATACCAAGCCATACTGGAAAGGAGTCATTCAGAAATAAAATAGTCAGATAGGAGAACGTCTTATCGTGTTCTCTGCAAATAACAGCCAAAGCTTAAGGCACCTCTGAACTTGGAAATCTGGTCTAGCTATTATAACAGAGAAGGGGAAGGGCCTTCTCTGTGGGGGCTCCCACCCTCTGGAACGAACTCCCCCCCCAGGACTTCGTCAACTTCCGGACCTCCGAACCTTCCGCCGCGAGCTTAAAACATATCTATTCATCTGCGCAGGACTGGATTAGATTTTAAATTTATACGGGTTTTAATGGGTTTTATTATTTATATTGTTCTTTTTAATTATTTGGCTGTGTAGAATAAGTTTTTTAATTGATATTTTATTCTGTATTTATATGTACCTTTTTATTTGCCTGTGAACCGCCCTGAGTCCCTAGGGAGATAGGGCGGTATACAAATACGATAACTAACTAACTAACTAACTAACTAACTAACTAACTAACTAACTAACTAAATAAATAAATAAATAAATAAATAAATAAATAAATAAATAAATAAATAAATAAATAAATAAAGTCTCAGTTGTACAATATACAGTAGTGGCCAAAATTGTGGAAACCTTTTGGAGAGAAAGTGTATTTTCTAAAACTAGCTAATAACACCACTTTTTTCTTTTAGTAGTACCATAAAATTATGTATCAATGGAAAGATCATTTAAACCAAGAATGTAATGCCATAACTTTTATGAAGGATTTGCTATTAGGATACCAGTTACAGTATAAAGAGGAAAAGTGAAACAAGTAGAAAAAATGAGAGTATACAAAAATGATCGCCACATCAGTGAATACTTAGTTGGGTAACTTTTAGCATGAATGACGGCCTTACAACGTCTTCCCATGGAGTGAACCAAGTCTTTGAGTTCTGCAGCTGTTCTAACGTGAAACCGAGATTGAAGGATTGCTTGTATTAACTGGGTTTTATTGCTGGGTCGCTTCTAACTAACAAGTTTCTTTAGTTGACTCCATAGAATTTTCAGTTGGGTTAAGGCAGGGGTCTTACACACGCGCGACACACACACACCCCGCGCGACCCCCACTTTTGGCACGCGATGGTAGCCATCCCTGTCCTACCCATTCATTTAGTTGTTAGATCAATATTCTGTCTTTCTTCTCTTGGACTTGAAGATGACTTGAAGATGTCGACCTTCCAATGACCTCAAGTTGGACTGGAGTTCAGTCTTCCCAACCCTGATCCACTCCTTTAACCATTGTGCCCCATCGTCTCCGTATCGCTTTTGCACACTCACCTTGTCCTTAGAAGGTAGTGTGACGTTGTGGATTCTCACCAGGCTAAGGATCAGGGCAGTGAGAGAAAAGATACCCAAAAGACTCAGACTTCCGCGAAGATACCAGCTGTTCCACTTGGAGCCCATTTCTGAGAAGACAAAAACGGGAAACGTGTTGGAGTTCCCCATTCAAACAGCCCTGAAGATCATCATCAAGACAGGGTTATTTATTTTTATTTATTTATTTTGTCACACAGTATATATAAGCATAAGTATGAAATAACTATACAACATATAAGCATATATATAAGTATGAGTATGTAATAACTATATTAATTGGATATAATGAAAGAAAACAATAGGACAGGAACAGTAGACACATTTGTGCTCTTATGCACGCCCCTTACGGACCTCTTAGGAATGAGGGGAGGTTGATAGTAGACAGGGGTAAAGGGAGGGAGAGAAAGAAGGGAGGGAAGGAAGGAAGCAATAGCAATAGCATTCAGACTTCTACACAGCTTCACAGTGCTTTTACAGCCCTCTCTAAGCAGTTTACAGAGTCGGCCTCTTGCCCACAACAACCTGGGTCCTCATTTTACCCACCTCGGAAGGATGGAAGGCTGAGTCAACCTTGAGCCGGTCAGGATCGAACTCCTGGCAGTGAGCAGAGTCAGCCTGCAATCCTGCACTCTAACCACTGTGCCATTGCAACTCCTGTTTTATTGCCTTGTGGAGAGCAAGGACGAAGGCTTAGAAGCTGGATGCTTCATCCTGGTTGGCTGAAAAAAGCCATAACTAACCAACTTTGCATTCTGTACAAAACCATCAAGAGTGGTGTACAAACCACAGTAGCAAGGCTGGGATGTGGTAAGCCAGGTCCCAGGAGCTCTCACGGTTTCTGAGCGTGTGAACTAGAATCTGTTTCTATTCTACTACCGTATTTCTCTTCCCTTAGCTTTTAAGGAAGTTGGTGAAATTGCAGAGAGGAGGAGGAGGTAGAGGGGAGGGGGAGGAAGAGGGGGAGGGGGAGGAGAGGAGGAGGATTCTTTAATGCATGTTTATGATTGCAGTTTTGTGCAGTTTTAAAGCTGGTGTCATCTTTAATGGAGAAAGTTCTATGTATTCTTTTACTCTTCTATATAAGGGGAGGAGGAGGAGGAGGAGGAGGAGGAGGAGAAAAGAAGGAGGAGGAGGAGGAGGAGGAGGAGGAGGAGGAGGAGGAGGAGGAGGAGGAGGAGGAGGAGGAGGAGGAAGAGGAAGAGGAAGAGGAGGAGGAGGAGGAGAAGGAGGAGAAGGAGAAGGAGGAGAAGGAGAAGGAGGAGAAAGAAGGAGAGGAAGGGAAGGGAAGGAAGGGAAGGAGAAAGAAGGAGAGGAAGAGGAAGGGAAGGAGGAGGAGGAGGAGGAGGAGGAGGAGAAGGAGAAGGAGAAAGAAGGAGAGGAAGAGGAAGGAGAAAAGAAGGAGAGGAAGGGGAAGGGGAAGGGGAAGGAGAAGGAGAAAAGAAGGAGAGGAAGAGGAAGGGGAAGAAGGAGGAGGAGGAGCAGGAGAAGGAGAAGGAGAGGAAGAGGAAGAGGAAGAGGAAGAGGAAGAAGAAGAAGAAGAAGAAGAAGAAGAAGAAGAAGAAGAAGAAGAAGAAGAAGAAGAAGAAGAAGAAGAAGAAGAAGAAGAAGAAGAAGAAGAAGAAGAGGAAGACGACCTTAAAAAACAAAGCTTCTGGATGCTTGGATGTTAGGCTGACTAGCAACTAAACGTAGTTTCTGGTAGCCAAGATTTAACCCATTCCATTTGCATCCCTTTGGACACAAAGAAAAGAAAAGAGTCAGGAAAAGTTCCCCAAGGACATTAGCTCCCCATTTGATCTCATCTATTGAACATTCTTGTTTAGACAGCAGTGCGTCGATCTCTATATATAGAAACGGGGACAATCAAATGAGTTGATTGAGCCGGTGGCCTTCAGCCAAGAGACCAACCTTGTGCCAACAGAGTTACCACATTCCAGAGAACTGTAAAAAAAAAAGATGGGCGAGGGGGGCACCCAAGCCAGCTGACGACAACCACACCCATCCCACACACAACCTGCAAAGTGATGATTCCCAACCGTGTGGCCAACAAGCAAGGTCGTTCTGGAAAGCCATCTCCATTTCCCAGGGCTAACCTTGAATTCATGCAAGGTGCATGGATGCAAAACCTCATACTTGGCTTTGAAATCGCTTCCCGCTTCCTACTGGTGAATTGTCCTCATTGTCAGGGAATTTCTCCTTAGTTCTAAGTTGCTTCTCTCCTTGATTGGTTTCCATCTGTTGCTTCTTGTTCTACCCTCAGGTGCTTTGGAGAATAGCTTGACTCCCTCTTCTTTGGGGCAACCCTTCAGATATTGGAAGACTAACTCCTACCCTTCCAAGGCCGAGAGAGACTGGGCCCAAATCACGCAGCTGGCTTTGTGTCCAAGGCAGGACCAGAACTCATGATCTCTCCGTTCCTAATCTGGTGCCCTTCACTCAGAGGTGAAATCCAGCAGGTTCTGACACAGGTTCTGGAGAACCGGGAGCGGAAATTTTGAGTAGTTCGGAGAACCGGCAAATACCGCCTCTGGCTGGCCCCTAGAGTGGGGTGGGAATGGAGATTCTGCAATATCTTTCCCTGGAGCGGGGAGGGAATGGGGATTTTGCAGTATCCTTCCCCCAGGAATGGGGAGGGAATGAGGATTTTGCAATATCCTTCCCCTCGAGCGGGGAGGGAATGGGGATTTTGCAATATCCTTCTCCCAGGAGTGGGGAGGGAATGGAGATTTTGCAATATCCCTCCCCCAGGAGTGGGGAGGGAATGGGGATTTTGCAATATCCTTCCTCCAGGAGTGGGGAGGGAATGGGGATTTTGCAGTATCCTTCCCCTAGGAGTGGGAAGGGAATGGAGATTTTGCAATATCCTTCCCCCAGGAGTGGGAAGGGAATGGAGATTTTGCAATATCCTTCCCCCAGGAGTGGGGTGGGAATGAAGATTTTGCAGTTTCCTTCTCCCTGTCACGCCCACCAAGCCACACCACGCCCACCAAGCCACGCCCACAGAACCGGTAGTTTTAAAAAATTGAATTCTACCACTGCCTTGACTGCTAGGTCAAATTGTCTCTCTCTGACTGTTTTACACATATAAGAACAGAGGGGGTAGCTTCTATTTTCTTTTCTTTCTTTCTTTTTTACTCCTGCCTACCATTGGAGGTTTTGAAGAAAAGATTGGGCATCTGTTTGTCTGGAATGCTTGAGCAGGAGGGGGTTGGACTGGAAGATCTCTCAGGGTCCCTTCCAGCCCTGTGATTCTTTGTTCTAAACCAGAGGTGGGTTTCAGCAGGTTCTGACCAGTTCTGGAGAACCGGTAGTGGAAATTTTGACTGGCCCCCCACCCCCATCTATTCTCTGCCTCCGGAGTCCCAGCTGATGGGGAGGAAATGGGGATTTTGCAGTAACCTTCCCCTGGAGTGGGGTGGGAATGGAGATTTTGCAATATCCTTCCCATTCCACGCCCACCAAGCCATGCCACGCCCACCAAGGCACACCCACAGAACCGGTAGTAAGAAAATTTGGAACCCACCACCGTTCTAAATTCCTCTGGAAAAGTCAATATTATAATATAAAGCCAGCAAAACCGTCCCTTTTAAATACCTTAAGTGCCACTTGAGGTCTGGAGGGTTTTCAAGAGATGATTATCAGTGTAGCTTTCGAAAGCTTAGATACTGGAACAAAAGGATTTAAAAAAGAAAAAGAAAAAGAAATCCAGGAAGCAAATTGGTACAATAGCCGACACAAAGAGATCTAGAAACTTTGTAGGCAGCTAAACCCATTAATCCCGGAGCCTAAAATTACTTAATGACACCCCTTGGAAAGCATATTTTTAATTCTGCCCTCGCTTGAGAAGCTAAATTAACCCTACCTCACTGCATCTTTGAAAGCAGTTTTTAAAAGCTGGAAGTATTGAGGCAAGGAATACTATTATTAGGAAACAATGCTTTTTATATCTAGCAGGTTGACATGGTATGCCTGTATCTTGATTTCAGAATTCCTTGCACAACAAATGGATCCTAACAAATGTTAGGATCCTGAAATGTTATTTTATTTTTTGTTTTGGGGATTGCCAAATTTAGAGATTTTAGCTTCTAACTTACCGCAGCCGTAACATTTCAACCCAACCAATCAACCCATCAGTAGGCAGTCCTCAACTTATGACCAGAACTGAGCCCAACACTTCCATCACTAAGCGAGGCAGTTGTTAAGGGCGTTTTGCCCCATTTTTTTAACCGCCTTCCTTGTCAGAGCTGTTAAGGGAATCCCTGCGGTTCTTAAGCTAAGAACGTGGTTGTTTTTTGTTTTTGTTGTTGTTTACATTTATATCCCGCCCTTCTCCGAAGACTCAGGGCGGCTTACAGTGTATAAGGCAATAGTCTCATTCTATTTGTATATTTTTACAAAGTCAACTTATTGCCCCCCCAACAATCTGGGTTGTTAAACGAATCCGGCTTCCCCGCTTGACTTGGCTTGTCGGAAGGTCGCAAAATGAAGTGTGTGTGTGTGTGTCACTTGATTCAGGGACCCGGCAACCGTCATAAACGCGAGTCGGTTGCCAAGCATCCGCATTCTGATCGCGTGATCGTGGGGATTCTGCAACGGTCATTAAGCGTGGAAAATAAGTCACTTTTTCGAACTCACTAAACGAATGTTGTAAACTGAGGACGGTCATTTTCTGTGACGTGGGTTGCGTTGGGCAATGGTCAATAACGACTTCAGAAGATTATAAATATAAAAAGATGGATTGGGTAAAACAGAAAAGAAATCGTAAAGAAAGCATATAATATCAGAAGATCGGAGTTGCTCGGATACCAAACAAGGGAAATATCATACAATCAAGAAGAAAGAAAGAAGAGAGGGATGGAAGGTAAGAAAGAGGAGGTGAAGGAGAGAGAGGGATGGAGGGAAGGAGAAGAAGAGGAGGATAAGTTAGGGGATAAGAGTAGGAGAGAAGGTGAGAAAGGAGGGAAAGAGGAGATGAGTGGAGGAGAGGAAAGGAAGTAGGTAAGAGGAGGGAGAGGAGGAAGAAGAAGGTAGGAAAAGAGAGGAAGGAAGGAGGGAGGGAAAAGAGAAGAAGTTTTCTTGTAAAACGGAGGGAAAGAAGAACAACTCCAAATGTAATTAAAATGCTTTATTTTTGCGCTTTCCTTAGAGAAAATAAGTATGATTGTCTATGAATAAGAAAATGTACATTTACAATATGTGTATACGAAAAGAAATTTTTTAAAAAAAAATTATATTAAAAAATGGTCAATAACTAATGATGTTTCAATAGCTGCTTGCCTTCCGGCTTTGTGGGCCAAAAAGTTAATGTTTCAACTTTTAATATATATATAATAAAAGTTTTATATCCTGTCCGCAGAAATAGTTTCAGCGTTTTAATGCTTATTTCCCTCAGTTTTAACAAGCTTCCCACGGGAGGACAGCTTGGACCCGGTTACGTAAAACAGGCACTTAATTCTTAGCTCCCCTTATCTGCTCGGCCCGCTCATTGTTTTTCTAATTGGCTGGGTGTTTCTTTTTTTCACCATTTAATAATTAACCTCTCACCCAAAGTGAGTCCTTTCTTGAGCCGGCATATTCCTAAATGGTATGAGATATTTGGAGGGGAATAAAATAATCGGAGATGAACTTAGCTGAGGGGGTGGCCCCAAGAACTTCGCCATTTCAGGATCACAGGATGATCAGAATCGCAATGAGGGGAGGCTCAAGAAATATATATAATAAACGAGAGAAAACCGAGGCTGCCTGGACACCAGAAATATTGAAATGGAAATAAATACAGCAATGGAGAGAGATAAGAAGAAGAAGAAGAGAGACGGAAAGGTAGAAGGAGGGAGAGAGAAAGAAGAAAGGGAAGAGGAGGGGAGGGGAGGAAAGGTAGGGGAAATAAGAGTAGGAGAGGTCAGATAGGGAGGAGGGGGAGAAAGGAAGGGGAAGTAGAGAAGGAGTAGGAGGGGAGAGGAGAAAGTAGGGAGGATGAAAGAAGGGAGGAAGAGGAATGAGAAGAAGAAAGGATCGCTGTGAAAGGAAGAAAGGCAACCTCGAACATATTTGAACAGATCAGGATAAAAACTGAAATAGTTAAAAAAAAGAAGGATGAAAAAGAATGTATACCAATAAAAACGGAGAAATTTAAAATCTGAGGGCGAAAGAAGAGGATATTTAGTGAAACG